>NC_133205.1:5747509-5913314 GCF_958299795.1 Porites lutea
GTGATGCACGTGCAGAGTTGTTGTTTCGCTAATATAAACCTATTGTCATTTTGCCGTTCTCGTTGCCATCACCGACGTCGTTGCTTAAGCTCCCTAATATCAAGGTATCCTCCACAAGGGGTTTGTTTACACTATATACTAGGTGTGTCTAGTCCGTGGCCGTACAAACATGATACCACAGAGCAAATGTGTCCAAGCTTAAAAGGATACTGTAACTTAGCGACTTCAGTGCGACCTACAGGCTGCACGGGTTGTTGTTCTTTGCCCATCAGCTCCCTCATCTTCAGAAAATGCGTCACCAGCGGGCTTCTACCCAGAAGATTAAAACCCACGCGCTCAAATTCGGGACCTGGGCCGATTTCATGTGACTGCAAAAAATGGAAAATAAATTTTAAAAAAAAACAATCACGTTTATCATTGCACTTCCACATCACTGCTCCTGACAGAATGAAAGTGTATATAATGTTATCAGGGGGATTTAGAGGGGGCGGTGCGAGATCTTTGGGTGTTACTCGTCTCTCCCCTACTCCCCTCCCTCTTCCCCCCCGCCCCATTCCGTTACACGAAACGATTCGCAACGACGATTTTTAGCACAAAACAGCGCTGCAATGTTGGACCAATGTTGTAACCATTCGAAACAATGTCACAACAATGTTGCAACGCTGTGTTGCCCTATAAACCGTCGTTGCGAATCGTCTCGTGTAACATCACCTTTAAAGAGACAAAAGAGCTGTCTATGTGTGTCGCGTTTAAGTCTGGCAAAGTAAATTTTACAACGTAGTGTCATTGATCATACTTGCTTCGTTTCTTGTTATCTCAGTAATTATCTTGCCAAAATACCTCAGTGCTGTCAAATGAGGGAATAACGGTTAAGCCCATTCTTGAGGGCGAGTATTGTCCTGCGAATGTACCGCGCCTATCTTTACCAACTGGGAGACTGTATTCATCCAGGACCAAATCCAAGTCAAACGACATGTTCGCTATAATAAAATAAAAAGATACTTTCTTAGTTGATAAAAAATTTTTAGTCTGTGTCTAATCCGTTAAAGAGATGATGTGTCGAGGACTATGCTTTTTAGAACCCCAAACTTCGCTTGACATGTAGTTCAGTCCAATGCATCTGCGCAAAGTCATAATTACCTCTGAGAATTGAAAACGATTAGCTATCAAGTAAAGGAAGCACAAGTACGACTACTGATTTCTGACTTCTTTTCAAAAGCCTTGCTATATGAAGAAATTAAACAAATAACTGATTAGCCGTGAAAGGGAGACAAGCAGTCAAATAGTTGTTCTGGCGCGCGTCCACCAAAAAGCTTGCGAGAATAATTATGAGGGATCGAAAGAGCTGGATTTGAAGAACAGATCTGAGGACTGAAGACGACAAAGAAGATTTCAACCGAAGTCCATTAACTGCGTCCGGTCTTAGCTTCAGTTTTCAGCAGAGTAGATAGCAAGTCAATTTGTTTGATGCTAAAACTAAGCTGCAGTCGACATGGTTTACCTTTAAGAGACTGCGTTCTATCATCCTGTAGTTCCCTAATATTCCTTGGTTCTAAAAGCTTGAGGTTCCATTTCTCCCAAGAGTACGGAGGAGGCCTGGTACCTGCGACAAATCAAAGTTACACAGTCCACCTTCACAATAGACCATTTTACAGTTGTGGACTAAGTACCCTAGCCTTCGAGTGTCTGTGAGGCTGACGGTGACTTTGTTTTGATACAAACCTCCTTTGCTTGCTATGGAAATTGCCCTTGAAAAATACTACTTAGTATAAGAATAACTTAATTTACAGTATAAAGTAGGATAGCTTCTATCAAAACGAAGTCAACTCCAGCCTTGCTTCCATCCATAACTCTAAATGGCCTATTTAAAAATGCAGTCAATCATGCTTCCTAAGGGGGTAGACCCCAGACAGGTGAAACAACATGTAGCAGGTCACCCCACCTATCTTGTAAAAGTGATCAAATTAAAATGAGACATTATATGAACAAGCGAGTAACAAAAAATAATAGCATATCATCTTGAAAAAAACGTCTTGCAATTCCATTCTGTAAGACTACTTTATAACTCTGGCTTGTTTGTTGTAATTCTTATTTATCCGCATAGTTTCTTTAGTTTACTTTAATATAATCTTCAAAGGTTCTTCTCATTTCATATTTATGACTGCTGTAAACTTTCCACTCCGCCCACCTCGTCTAGCTCTTGCTATTTACGGGTGGAGATGGCAAAACGATGAGTGGAAAAATAAAGAAAATATATTTTAAACTTATGAATATATGAAAATCATATATGAGAAATGCGGGGTGAAGAATTATATGAAAGAAGATCATCGCAGGTATAAACGAAACTTTTGCACTCGCAAAAACAAAGCCTGAAAAAAGGCAGGCAAGTACGGGAATCAAATCTTTGACCTCCGCCATAAAGGTGCACTTCACTACTATTTGAACTAAAAAGTCAACTGGGAAAGCTCTTTGAATTGGTTCATATTAAACCCGTAAAAGGATGATAATGAACTTACTATCGTCGCCGTTGTCGCTGTTATCGCTGTTGTTGCTGTTGTCGCTGATTTCACTATTGTCACTGTTGTCGCTATTGTCGCTCTTGTCACTGCGGTAGTTATTGCGCTGCTATCGCTGTTGTCACTATTATCACTGTTACTGTCATTGCTGTTGACAGTGTTCTGGCTATTGTCAATGTTGTTGCGACAGCAGTGACAACAGCGACAACGGTGACAACGACAAAAGCGTTGTCAGTGACAACAGTGAAAACAGTGACAACGGCGACAAAAGCGACAACAGTGACAAAAGCGTCAACAGTGACAACGGCGACAACAGTGACAACGACAACAGTGACAACAGCGTTAACAGTGAACAAAGTGACAACGATGACAAAAGTGATAGACTGTTCACAGTCCTCTATTTTTCCGTAGGATCATCGAGATCGAGCGCTTTGTGTTACGGGCTGCCATCTTGCATGAGTGCCAAAACTACTTAGGGGGCGGGGGCGGATGGGAGGAAGCGAGAAAAATAGAGGGACTGTAATAACATCACTGCAGCTCGCGTTCAGGAGGCGTGACAGGAATTTCACGCCTCTTACCATTCATTAAATAAGAAACTCCGCTGGTGATGAAAAACATACCAGACACATTTAGCATCGATTACGCGTGTTTACAAATATCTCCTTTCGAAACAGTGATTTTATAATGTTTCTGGACCATTCCTGGAAATAAAATCGGCAAACATGCACAAGAAAACATTTTCCTAATCAAAACACCAAAAATCCTTCGTGTGTTTGCGCAAGATGTGCCTTATGGTATGAAAGCGTACGTTTTATGGAAAAGTCGACTTGTCAACGACTTGTCAATGTCGGCAACTTAAACTAAACCCGTTGTCAACGCAAATTAACATCTATTGTCTAATGACCAATCAAATGCCTGCGTTGCTGGTACAACGCGCTCCATGAACGCGAGCTGCGGTGATGTTATTACAGTCCCTCTATTTTTCTCGCCCCGCCACCCCCCACCCCCCAGAGCTATAATCCCCGACGCCCGCCCACTCGGTACATTTGAAAATCAAGATACCCGGGACGGTAAGACGCGGTATATCTAAACGATCTCACGAAAAAATAGGGGACTGTGAACAGTCTACAAAAGTGAAAACAGTGACAACACCGACAAAAGTGACCACAGCGAAAACGGTGACAAAAGCGACAAAAGTGGCAACAGTAACAGCAGCGTTTACAGTGACAACAGAGACAACGGTGACAACAGCGACAACGGTGACAACGACAACAGCGACAACCGTGACAACGGCAACGGTGACAACAGTGACAACAGAAACAACGAAGTTAAAAGTCACAACAGCGACAATTGTGACAACGACAACAGCGACAACAGTGACAACAGTGACAACGGCGACAACAGTGAGAATGACAACAGCTACAACAGTGACAACGACAAAAGGGACAACAGTGAGAACGACTACAGTGTCAAAGACAACATCGACAACGGTGACAACAGTGAAAACAGTGACAACGGTGACAACTGTGACAACGATAAAAACGGTCACAAAAGTGACAACAATGATAACGGTGACAACGGTGACAACAGTGACAACGGTGACAATGGTGACAACAGTGAAAACAGTAACAACGGTGACAACGATGACAACAGTGACAACGGTGACAACGGTGACAACAGTGACAACAGTGACAACAGTGACATCGGTGACAACAGTGACAACGGTGACAACGGTGAAAACGGTGACAACGGGAACAACAGTGACAACAGTAACAAGGGTGACAACAGTGAAAAAGGTGACAATGGTGACAACGGTGAAAACAGTGACAACAGTGACAACGAGGACAACAGTGACAATGGTGAAAACAGTGACAACAGTGACAATGGTGACAACGGTGAAAACGATAACAACAGTGACAACGGTGACAACGGTGACAACAATGAAAACGGTGACAACAGCGACATTGTTGCCAACAGTGACAACAGTGACAATGGTGACAACAGAGACAACGGTGACAACGATGGCAACGGTGACAACAGTGACAAGTGACAACATTGACAACACTGACAACAGTGACAACAGTGACAACGGTGACAACGGTGACAAGGGTGACAACAGTGACAACAATGACACGGTGACAACTGTGACAAGAGTGACAACAGTGACTACAGTGACAACGGTGACAACAGTGAAAAAAGTGACAACGCTGACAACGATGACTACAGTGACAACGGTGACAATAGTGAAACAATGACAACAGTGACAACGGTGACAACAGTGACAACAGTGAAAACGGTGACAACGGTGACAACAGTAACAACGGTGACAATGGTGACAACGATGAAAACGGTGAAAACGGTAACAACGGTGACAACGGTGACAGTGGTGAAAACAGTGACAACAGCGACATTGTTGCCAACAGTGACAACGGTGACAACGGTGACAACAGTGACAACGCTGGCAGCAGTAACAACAGTGACAAGTGACAACAGTGACAACGGTGGCAGCGGTGACAACAGTGACCACGATGACAACAGTGACAACAGCGACATTGGTGCCAACAGTGACAACGGTGACAACGGGAACAACAGTGACAACAGTAACAAGGGTGACAACAGTGAAAAAGGTGACAATGGTGACAACGGTGAAAACAGTGACAACAGTGACAACGAGGACAACAGTGACAATGGTGAAAACAGTGACAACAGTGACAATGGTGACAACGGTGAAAACGATAACAACAGTGACAACGGTGACAACGGTGACAACAATGAAAACGGTGACAACAGCGACATTGTTGCCAACAGTGACAACAGTGACAATGGTGACAACAGAGACAACGGTGACAACGATGGCAACGGTGACAACAGTGACAAGTGACAACATTGACAACACTGACAACAGTGACAACAGTGACAACGGTGACAACGGTGACAAGGGTGACAACAGTGACAACAATGACACGGTGACAACTGTGACAAGAGTGACAACAGTGACTACAGTGACAACGGTGACAACAGTGAAAAAAGTGACAACGCTGACAACGATGACTACAGTGACAACGGTGACAATAGTGAAACAATGACAACAGTGACAACGGTGACAACAGTGACAACAGTGAAAACGGTGACAACGGTGACAACAGTAACAACGGTGACAATGGTGACAACGATGAAAACGGTGAAAACGGTAACAACGGTGACAACGGTGACAGTGGTGAAAACAGTGACAACAGCGACATTGTTGCCAACAGTGACAACGGTGACAACGGTGACAACAGTGACAACGCTGGCAGCAGTAACAACAGTGACAAGTGACAACAGTGACAACGGTGGCAGCGGTGACAACAGTGACCACGATGACAACAGTGACAACAGCGACATTGGTGCCAACAGTGACAACGGTGACAATAGTGACAACAGTGACAATAATGACAACGTGATTACGGTGACAACGATGACAACAGTGACAACCGTAACAAGAGTGAAAACGGTGATAACGATGAAAACAGTGACAACAGTGACAACGGTGACAACAGTGACAACAGTGACAACGGTGACAACGGCGACAACGATAAAAATGGTGACAACGGTGACAATTGTGACAACGGTGACAACGGTGACACCGGTGACAGCAGTGACAACAGCGACATTGTTGCCAACAGTGACAAAGGTAA
This sequence comes from Porites lutea, assembly GCF_958299795.1. NCBI lineage: Eukaryota > Metazoa > Cnidaria > Anthozoa > Scleractinia > Poritidae > Porites > Porites lutea. Next base: position 5,753,703 of record NC_133205.1, read on the forward strand.
CAACGATAGCAACAGTGACAACAGTCACAACGGTGACAATACGGAAGACGGTGAAAACGGTGACAAGGGTGACAACAGTGACAATGGTCACAACGGTGACAACGGTAACAACAGTGACAACGGTGACAACGATGACAACAGTGACAACGGTGACAACAGTGAAAACTGTGACAACGGTGACAACGATGACAACAGTGACAACGGTGACAACGGTGACAACAATGAAAACGGTGACAATGGTGACAATGGTGACAACGGTCACACGGGTGACAAAAGTGACAACCGCGACAACGTTGCCAACAGTGACAATGGTGACAAGGCTGACAACTCTGACAACAGTGACCACAGTGACAACTATGACAACGGTGACAACGGTGACAACAGTGACAAGTGACAACAGTAACAATGGTGACAACGGTGACAACGGTGACAAAGGTGACAACAGTGAAAAAGGTGACAACGACAAAAGCGTTGTCAGTGACAACACTGAAAACAGTGACAACGGCGACAAAAGCGACAACAGTGACCAAAGCGTCAACAGTGACAACGGCGACAACGGTGACAACGGCGACAACAGTGACAATGACAACAGTGACAACAGCGTTAACAGTGAACAAAGTGACAACGATGACAAAAGTGAAAACAGTGAAAACAGCGACAAAAGTGACCACAGCAAAAACGGTGACAAAAGCGACAAAAGTGGTAACAGTAACAACAGCGTTTACAGTGACAACAGAGACAACGGTGAAAACAGCGACAACGGTGACAACGACAACAGCGACAACAGTGACAACGACAACAGCGACAACCATGACAACGGCAACGGTGACAACAGTGACAACAGCAACACGGTGACAACAGTGACAACAGTAACAACGGAGTTAGAAGTCACAACAGCGACAATGGAGACAACGACAACAGCAACAACAGTGACAACAGTGAAAACGGCGACAACAGTGAGAATGACAACAGCTACAACAGTGACAACGACAACAGGGACAACAGTGAAAACGACTACAGTGTCAACGACAACATCGACAACGGTGACAACAGTGACAACGGTGACAACGGAGACAACGATAAAAACGGTGACAACAGTGACAACAATGATAACGGTGACAACAGTGACAACAGCGAAAACGGTGACAATGGTGACAACAGTGAAAACGGTGACAACGGTGACAACGATGACAACAGTCACAACGGTGACAACGGTGACAACAGTGACAACAGTGACAACAGTAACATCGGTGACAACAGTGACAACGGTGACAACGGTGAAAACGGTGACAAAGGGAACAACAGTGACAACAGTAACAAGGGTGACAACAGTGAAAACAGTGACAATGGTGACAACGGTGAAAACAGTGACAATGGTGAAAACCGTGACATCAGTGCAAAGGTGACAACGGTGAAAACGATAACAACAGTGACAACGGTGACAACAGTGACAACAGCGACATTGTTGCCAACAGTGACTACAGTGACAATGGTGACAACAGTGACAACAGTAAAAACGATGGCAACGGTGACAACAATGACAAGTGACAACATTGACAACACTGACAACAGTGACAACTGTGACAACGGTGACAACAGTGACAACAATGACAACGGTGACAACTGTGACAAGAGTGACAACAGCGACATTGTTGCAAACAGTGACAATGGAGACAACAGTGACAACAATGGAACTGGTAACAATGGTAAAAACAGTGACAACAGTGACAAGGGTTACAACAGTGACAACAGTGAAAATGGTGACAAAGATGACAACAGTGACAATGGTGACAACGGTGACAACGGCAACAACAGTGACAAGGGTGACAACAGCGACAACAGTCACAACAGTGACAATGGTGACAATGATGACAACAGTGACAATGGTGACAACAGTGAAAACAGTGACAACGGTGACAACGATGAAACCAGTGACAATGGTGACAACGGTGAAAACAGTGAAAACAGTGACAACAGTGACATCGGTGACAACAGTGACAACGGTGACAACGATGACAACGGTGACAACGGGAACAATAGTGACATCAGTGAAAACGGTGACAACAGTGACAACAGTGAGAATGATGACAAGGGTGACAACAGTGACAACGGTGACAACGAGGACAACAGTGACAACGGTGACAACAGTGACAAGGGTGACAACGGTGACAACAGTGACGACAGTGACAATGGTGACAATGATGAAAACGGTGACAACGGTGACAACGATGACAACGGTGACAACAGTGACAACGGTGACAACTGTGACAAGGGTGACAACAGTGCCAACAGTGACAACGGTGACAACGATGCCAACAGTGCCAACGGTGACAACAGCGACAAAAGTGACAACGGTGACAATGGTGAAAACAGTGAAAACGGTGAGAACGATGAAAACGGTGACAATGGTAACAACGGTGACAGTGGTGACAACAGTGACAACAGCGACATTGTTGCCAACAGTGACAACGCTAAAAACGGTGACAACATTGACAACGATGGAAACGGTGACATTAGTGACAAGTGACAACAGTGACAACGGTGAAAACAGTGACAACGGTGACAACGGTGACAATGGTGACAACAGTGACAACGATGACAACGGTGACAACGGTGACAATGGTGACAACACTGACGACGGTGAAAACGGTGACAACGGTGACAAGGGTGACAACAGTGACAACCGTGGGAACGATGAAAAAGGTGAAAAAGGTAACAACGGTGACAGTGGTGACAACAGTGACACCAGCGACATTGTTGCCAACAGTGACAACGCTAAAAACGGTAACAACATTGACAACGATGGAAACGGTGACATTAGTGACAAGTGACAACAGTGACAACGGTGACAACAGTGACAACGATGACAACGGTGACAACAGTGACAACGGTGACAACGATGACAACAGTGAACAACGATGACAACAGTAACATCGGTGACAACAGTGACAACGGTGAAAACGGTGACAACGGGAACAACAGTGACAACAGTAACAAGGGTGACAACAGTCAAAACAGTGACAATGGTGACAACGGTGACAAAAGTAACAACAGTGACAACGAGGACAACAGTGACAATGGTGAAAACAGTGACATGAGTGACAAAGGTGACATCGGTGACAACGATAACAACAGTGACAACAGTGACAACAATAAAAACGGTGACAACGGTAACAACAGTGATACTGGTGACAACAGTGACAACAGCGACATTGTTGCCAATAGTCACGACAGTGACAATGGTGACAACAGTGACAACAGTGACAACGATGGCAACGGTGACAAAAGTGACAAGTGACAACATTGACAACACTGACAACAGTGACAACGGTGACAACGGTGATAACGGTGACAGCAGTGACAACAATGACAACGGTGACAACTGTGACATTGTTGCAAACAGTGACAACAGTGACAACAGTGACAACGATGGAAATGGTGACAACGGTAAAAACAGTGACAACAGTGACAAGGGTTACCACAGTGACAACAGTGACAATAGTGACAATGATAACAACAGTGACAATGGTGACAACGGTGACAACAGTAACAACAGTGACAACAGTGACAGGGGTGACAACAGCGGAACAGTGACAACAGTGACAACAGTGACAATGGTGACAACGATGACAACAGTGACAATGGTGAAAACAGTGAAAACAGTGAGAATGGTGACAACGATGACAACAGTGACAATGGTGACGACGGTGAAAACAGTGACAACGGCAAGAACGAGGACAACAGTGACAACGGTGACAATGGTGACAACGATGACAACAGTGCAAACGGTGACAAGGGTGTCAACGGTGACAACAGTAACAAGGGTGACAACAGTCAAAACAGTGACAATGGTGACAACGGTGACAAAAGTAACAACAGTGACAACGAGGACAAAAGTGACAATGGTGAAAACAGTGACATGAGTGACAAAGGTGACAACGGTGACAACGATAACAACAGTGACAACAGTAACAAGGGTGAGAACAGTCAAAACAGTGACAATGGTGACAACGGTGACAAAAGTAACAACAGTGACAACGAGGACAACAGTGACAATGGTGAAAACAGTGACATGAGTGACAAAGGTGACAACGGTGACAACGATAACAACAGTGACAACAGTGACAACAATAAAAACGGTGAAAACGGTAACAACAGTGACAACAGCGACATTGTTACCAATAGTCACGACAGTGACAATGGTGACAACAGTGACAACAGTGACAACGATTGCAACGGTGACAACAGTGACAAGTGACAACATTGACAACACTGACAACAGTGACAACGGTGACAACGGTGATAACGGTGACAGCAGTGACAACAATGACAACGGTGACAACTGTGACATTGTTACAAACAGTGACAACAGTGACAACAGTGACAACGATGGAAATGGTGACAACGGTAACAACAGTGACAACAGTGACAAGGGTTACCACAGTGACAACAGTGACAATAGTGACAATGATAACAACAGTGACAATGGTGACAACGGTGACAACGGTAACAACAGTGACAACAGTGACAGGGGTGACAACAGCGGAACAGTGACAACAGTGACAACAGTGACAATGGTGACAACGATGACAACAGTGCCAATGGTGACAACAGTGAAAACAGTGACAATGGTGACAACGATGACAACAGTGACAATGGTAACAACGGTGAAAACAGTGACAACGGTAAGAACGAGGACAACAGTGACAACGGTGACAATGGTGACAACGATGACAACACTGCAAACGGTGACAAGGGTGTCAACGGTGACAACAGTGACAACAGTTACAATGGTGACAATGATGAACAAGGTGACAGCGGTGACAACGATGACAACGGTGACAACGGTGACAACGATGACAACGGTGACAACTGTGACAAGGGTGACAACAGTGACAACGGTGAAACGAGTGAAAACAGTGACAACGGTGACAACGATCCCAACAGTGACAACGGTGACAACAGTGACAAAAGTGACAACGGTGACAATGGTGACAACAGTGACAACGAGGAAAACGAGGAAAACGGTGACAACGGTAACAACGGTGACAGTGGTGACAGTGGTCACAACAGCGACATTGTTGCCAACAGTGACAACGCTAAAAACGGTGACAACATTGACAACGATGGAAACGGTGACATTAGTGACAAGTGACAACGGTGACGACAGTGACAACGGTGACAACAGTGACAACGATGACAACGGTGACAACGGTGACAATGGTGACAACACTGACAACGGTGAACACGGTGACAACGGTGACAAGGGTAACAACGGTGACAACGGTGACAACACTGACAACGGTGAAAACAGTGACAATGGTGACAAGGCTGACAACACTTACAACAGTGACAACAGTGACAACAATGACAGCGGTGACAACGGAGACAACAGTGACAACGGTGACAACAGTGACAACGATGACAACGGTGACAACGGTGACAGTGATGACAACAGTGACAACGGTAAAAAAGACGACAACGGTGACAACTGTTAACACGGTAACAAAAGTGACAACAGTGACAAGGGTGACAACAGTGACAATGGTGACAACGGTGACAACTGTGACAACAGTGACAACGGTGACAACGATGACAACAGTGAAACGGTGTCAACAGTGACAACAGTGACAACGGTGACAACAGTGACATCAGTAACAGTGACAACGATGAAAATGGTGACACCGGTGACAACAGTGACAACAGTGACAACGATGAAAACAGTGAAAACAGTGACAAGTGACAAAAGTGACAACGGTGACAACAGTGACATCGGTGACAACAGTAACAACGATGACAACGGTGACAACAGTGAAAACGGTGACAACAGTGACAACGGTAAAAACGGTTACAACGGTGAAAACGGTGACAATGATGCCAACGGCGAGAACAATGACAAGTGACAACAGTGACTACGGTGACAACGGTGACAACAGTGACAACGATGACAACATTGACAACAGTGAAAACGGTGACAACAGTAACAATGGTGAAAACGGTTGCAATGCTGACAAGGGTGACAATGGTGACAACGATGAAAACAATGACAACAGTCACAACGATGACAACGGTGACAACAGTGACAACGGTGACAACGATGAAAACGGTGAAAACGGCGACAACGGTAACAACGGTGACACCGGTGACAACAGTGACATTGTTGCAAACAATGACAATGGTGACAACGGTGACAACGGTGACAACAGTGACAACGATGGCAACAGTGACATCAGTGACAAGGGTGTTAATAGTGACAACAGTGACAACGGTGACAACAGTGACAACTGACAATGGTGACAACGGTGACAACGATTACAACAGTGACAACAGTGACAACGGTGAAAAAAGTGACACCGGTGACGACAGTAACAACAGCGACATTGTTGCCAACAGTGATAACGGTGACAACGGTAAAAACAGTGAAAACAGTGACAACAGTGAACACGATGGCAACGGTGACAACAGTGACAAGTTACAACAGTGACAACGGTGACCTCAGTGACAACGGTGACACTGGTGAAAACAGTGAAAACAGTGACACAATGACAACGGTGATTACGGTGACAGCGATGACAATGGTGACAACTGTGACAACAGTGACAACAGTGACAACGGTGACAATGATAAAAACGGTGACAACAGTGACAACGATGACAACAGTGACAACAGTGACAACGATGAAAACTGTGACAACGGTGACAACTGTGACACCGGTGATAACAGTGACAACAGTGACATTGTTGCAAACAGTGACAATAGTGACAACGGTGACAATGGCGACAACAGTAACAACGATGGCAACGGTGACAAAAGTGACAAGTGACAACAGCAAAGACAGTGACAACAGTGACAACGGTGACAACGGCAACAACAGTGACAACAGTGACAAGGGTGAAAACAGTGACAACAGTGACAACGGTGACAACAGTGACAACGGTGACAACGGTGAAAACGATGACAACGGTAAAAACAGTGACAACGGTGACAATGATGGCAACGGTGACAACAGTGACAAGTGACAACAGTGACAACGGTGACCTCAGTGACAACGGTGACACTGGTGAAAACGGTGAAAACAGTGACACAATGACAACGTTGATTACGGTGACAGCGATGACAACGGTGACAACTGTGACAACAGTGACAACCGTGACAACGGTGACAACGATAACAACGGTGACAACAGTGACAACGATAACAACGGTGACAACAGTGACAACAGTGACAACGATGAAAACTGTGACAACGGTGACAACTGTGACACCGGTGATAACAGTGACAATAGTGACATTGTTGCAAACAGTGACAATGGTGACAACGGTGACAATGGTGACAACAGTGACAACGATGGCAACGGTGACAAAAGTGACAAGTGACAACAGCAAAGACAGTGAAAACAGTGACAACGGTGACAAAGGCAACAGTGACAACAGTGACAAGGGTGACAACAGTGACAACAGTGACAACGGTGACAACAGTGACAACGGTGACAACAGTGACAACGGTGACAACGGTGACAACGATGACAACGGTAAAAACAGTGAAAACAGTGACAACACTGACAATGATGGCAATGGTGAAATCAGTGGCAAGTGACAACAGCGACAACGGTGACATCGGTGACAACAGTGACAACGGTGAAAACGGTAAAAAAAGTGACAACGCTGACAACGGTGATTACGGTGACAGCGATGACAACGGTGACAACTGTGACAACAGTGACAACACTGACAACGGTGACAACGATGACAACAGTGACAACGGTGACAACGGTGACAAGGATAAAAACGGTTACAACAGTGACAACGGTGACAACCGTGACGACAGTGACAACAGCGACTATGGTGACAACCGTGACAACGAAAAAAACTGTGACAACAGTGACAACGATGACACCCGTGACAACAGTGACAACAGCGACATTGTTGCAAACAGTGTCAACGGTGACAAGAATGACAACAGTGACAACGATGGAAACGGTGACAACGGTAACAAGAATGACAACAGTGACAAGGGTGACAACAGTGACAACAGTGACAATGGTGACAACGTTGAAAACAGTGACCATGGTGACAACGGTGACAACGGTAACAACAGTGACAAGGTGACAACAGTGACAACAGTGACAATGGTGACAACGATGACAACAGTCACAATGGTGACAACAGTGAAAACAGTAACAACGGTGACAATGATGACAACAGTGACAACAGTGACATCGGTGACAATGGTGACAACGATGACAACGGTGACAACGGTGACAACGAGAACAATAGTGACATCAGTGAAAAGAGTGACAACAGTGGCAAGAGTGACTATGGTGACAAGGGTGACAACAGTGACAATGGTGACAACGACGACAACAGTGACAACGGTGAAAACAGTGACAACAGTAAAAACGGAGACAACGGTGAAAACGGTGACAATGATGCCAACCGTGACAACAATGACAAGTGACAACAGTGACTATGGTGACAACGGTGACATCGGTGACAACGGTAAAAACAGTGACAACAGTGACAACAGTGACAATGATGACAACGGTGCAATTAGTGGCAAGTGACAACAGTGACAACGGTGACATCGATGACCACAGTGACAACGGTGAAAACGGTGAAAACAGTGACAACGATGACAACGGTGATTACGGTGACAGCGATGACAACGGTGACAACTGTGACAACAGTGACAACGGTGACAACGATGACAACAGTGACAACAGTGACAACGGTGACAACGATAAAAACGGTTACAACAGTGACAACGTGACAACGGTGACGACAGTGAAAACAGCGACAATGGTGACAACCGTGACAACGATAAAAACGGTGACAACAGTGACAACGATGACACCCATGACAACAGTGACAACAGCGACATTGTTGCAAACCGTGTCAACGGTGACAACGATGAAAACAGTGACAACGATGGAAACAGTGACAACGGTAACAAGAGTGACAACAGTGACAAGGGTGACAACAGTGACAACAGTGACCATGGTGACAACGGTGACAACGGTAACAACAGTGACAACAGTGACAAGGGTGACAACAGTGACAATGGTGACAACGATGACAACAGTGACAATGGTGAAAACAGTGAAAACAGTGACAACAGTGACAACGATGACAACGGTGAAAACGGTGACAACGGGAACAACAGTGACATCAGTGACAAGGGTGTTAACAGTGACAACAGTGACAACAGGGACAATGGTAACAACGGTGACAACGATTACAACAGTCACAAGTGACAAAAGTGTCACTGGTGACGACAGTAACAACAGCGACATTATTGACAACGGTGACAACGGTAAAAATAGTGACAACAGTGACAACAGTCACAACAGTGACAACGATGGCAACGGTGACAACAGTGACAAGTGACAACAGTGACAACGGTGACATCAGTGACAACGGTGACATTGGTGAGAACGGTGAAAATAGTGACACAATGACAAAGGTGATTACGGTGAAGGCGATGACAACGGTCACAACAGTGACAACAGGGACAACGATGAAATTGGTGACAACGGTTACACCGGTGACAACAGTGACAACAGTGACATTGTTGCAAACAGTGACAATGGTGACAACGGTGACAACGGTGACAACAGTGACAACGATTGCAGCGGTGACAACAGTGACAAGTGAAAACAGCGAAGACAGTGACAACAGTGACAACGGTGACAACAGTGACCACAGTGACAACAGTGACAACGGTGACAACGATGACAACGGTAAAAACAGTGACAACAGTGACAACAGTGACAATGATGACAACGGTGCAATTAGTGGCAAGTGACAACAGTGACAACGGTGACATCGGTGACAACAGTGACAACGATGAAAACGGTGAAAACAGTGACAACGATAACAACGGTGATTACGGTGACAGCGATGACAACGGTGACAACGGTGACAACTGTGACAACAGTGACAACAGTGACAACGGTGACAACGATGACAACAGTGACAACAGTGACAACGGTGACAACGATAAAAACGGTTACAACAGTGACAATGTGACAACGGTGACGACAGTGACAACAGCGACAATGGTGACAACCGTGACAACGATAAAAACGGTGACAACAGTGACAACGATGACACCCATGACAACAGTGACAACAGCGACATTGTTGCAAACCGTGTCAACGGTGACAACGATGACAACAGTGACAACGATGGAAACAGTGACAACGGTAACAAGAGTGACAACAGTGACAAGAGTGACAACAGTGACAACAGTGACAATGGTGACAACGATGACAACAGTGACCATGGTGACAACGGTGACAACGGTAACAACAGTGACAACAGTGACAAGGGTGACAACAGTGACAACAGTGACAATGGTGACAACGATGACAACAGTGACAATGGTGAAAACAGTGAAAACAGTGACAACAGTGACAACGATGACAACAGTGACAACAGTGACAACGGTGACAACGGTGACAATGGTGACAACGATATCAACGGTGACAACGCTGACAACGGGAACATTAGTGACATCAGTGAAAAAAGTGACAACAGTGGCAAGAGTGACTATGGTGACAACGGTGACAACAGTGGCAATGATGACAACGACGACAACAGTGACAACGGTGACAACAGTGACAACAGTGACAATGGTGACAACGGTGACAACGATAACAACAGTGACAATAGTGACAAGGGTGACAACAGAGACAACAGTGACAACAGTGAAAATGGTTACAAAGATGAAAACGGTGACAACGGTGACAACGGTGACAACGGTGACAACGATGACAATGGTAACTACGGTCACAACGATGACAACGGTGACAACAATGACAACAGTGACAACGGTGACAACGATGACAACAGTGACAACAGTGACAACAGTGACAACAGTAACAACGGTGACAACGGTGACAACGATGAAAACGGTGACAATGGTGACAACGATGAAAACGGTGAAAACGGTGACAACAGTGACAACAGTGACAACGATGACAACAGTGATAAAAGCGACAAGTCCCAACATCGACAACAGTGACAACGACAACGGTGAGAACAGTGAAAACAGCGACAATAGTGACAAGGGTGAAAAAAGCAACAACGGTGACCACGACAACAGCGACTACTGAGACAACAGTGACAACAGTGACAACAGTGACAACAGTGACAACGACAACAGCGACAACAGTGACTACGACAAAGGTGAGAACAGCGACAACAGTGACAACGATGACAAAGGTGACAACAGCGACAACGGTGACAGCGACAACGGTGACAACGACAACAGCAACAACAACGGCATTAACAGAGACAACACGTACAACGGTGACAATGACAGCAGCGACAACAGTGACAACAGCGACAACAGTGACAACGCCAACAGCTATAACAGTGACAACAACAACACCGACAACAGTGACAACGACTACAGTGACAATAACAACATCGACAACAGTGACGATAGTGACAAAAGTGACAACAGCGACAACGGTGACAATGACAATAGCCACAACAGTGACAACGACAACACCGACAACAGTGACAACGACTACAGTGACAATAACAACATCGACAACGGTGACAACAGTGACAACAGTGACATCAAAACAGTGACAACAACAAGAACGGCAACAACAGTGACAACGACAACGGTGACAACAGCGACAACACTGACAACAAAAACTGCAACAACAGTGACAATAGCAACAACAGTGAAAACGACAACAGTGACAATAGCGACAACAGTGAGAACAGTGACAACAGCGACATTAGTGACAACAGTGACAATGGCAACAACAGTGTCAATGACAACCGTGACAGCAGCGACCAGCGACAACAGTGATAACAGGATCTACCGTGACAACAGTGACATCTGCAAGAACAGCGACAACGGTAACAATCGTGAAAAGAGCGACAACGGTGACAATAAAAATAGCGAAAATAGTGACAACGATGACAACAGTGAAACAGTGTCAACAGTGACAACAGTGACAACGGTGACAACAGTGAAAACAGTGACAACAGTTACAACAGTAACAAAGATGAAAACGGTGACACCAGTGACAACGGTGACAACGGTGACAACGCTGAAATCGGTGACAACAGTAACAACGATGACAAAGGCGACAACAGTGAAAAAAGGTGACAACAGTGACAACGGTAAAAACGGTGACAATGGTGAAAACGGTGACAATGATGCCAACGGTGACAACAATGAAAAGTGGCAACAGTGACTACGGTGACAACAGTGACATCGGTGACAACAGTGACAACGATGATAACATTGACAACAGAGAAAACGGTGACAACAGTGACAACGGTGAAAACGGTGACAATGCTGACAAGGGTGACAATGGTGACAACAGTTACAACAATGACAATGGTGACAACGATAAAAACGGTAAAAACAGTGGCAACGATGACAACGGTGACAACAGTGACAACGGTGACAACGATGAAAACGGTGAGAACGGTGACAACGGTGACACCGGTGACAACAGTGACATTGTTGCAAACAGTGACAATGGTGACAACGGTGACAACGGTGACAACAGTGACAATGATGGCAACGGTGACAACAGTAACAAGTGACAACAGCGACAAAAGTGACAACAGTGACAACGGTGACAACAGCAACAACAGTGACAACAGTGACAAGGGTGACAACAGTGACAACAGTGACAACAGTGACAATGGTGACAATGATGACAACAGTGACAATAGTGAAAACAGTGACAACAATGACAACAATGACAACAGTGACAACAGTGAGAACAGTGACAAAGGTGACAACGATGACAACGGTGAAAACGGTTACAACCGGAACAACAGTGACATCAGTGACAAGGGTGTTAACAGTGACAACAGTGACAATGGTGACAACAGTGACAACAGTGACAATGGTGACAACGGTGACAACGATTAAAACAGTGACAACAGTGACAACGATGACAACGGTGATTACGGTGACAGCGATGACATCGGTGACAACGGTGACAACTGTGACAACGGTGACAACGATGACAACAGTGACAATGGTGACAACGGTGACAACAATAAAAACGGTTACACCAGTGACAACGCTGACGGCGGTGACGATAGTGACAACAGTGACAACAGTGACAACCGTGACAACGATAAAAACGGTGACAACAGTGAAAACAGCGACATTGTTGCAAACAGTTTTAACGGTGACAACAATGACAACAGTGACAACGATGAAAACGGTGACAACGGTAACAAGAGTGACAACAGTGACAAGGGTGACAACGATGACAACAGTGACCATAGTGACAACGGTGACAACGGTAAAAACAGTGACAACAGTGACAAGGGTGACAACAGTGACAACAGTGACAATGGTGAAAAAAGTGACACCAGTGACGACAGTAACAACAGCGACATTGTTGCCAACAGTCACAACGGTAAAAACAGTGACAACACTGACAACACTGACAACGATAGCAACGGTGACAACAGTGACAAGTGACAACAGTGACAACGGTGACATCAGTGACAACGGTGACACTGGTTAAAAATGGTGAAAACAGTGACAACGACGACAACGGTGATTACGGTGACAGCAATGACAACGGTGACAAATGTGACAACAGTGACAACAGTGACAACGGTGACAACGATGACAACAGTGACAACGGTGACAACAGTGACAACGATGAAAACGGTAAAAACAGTGACAACGGTGACAACGGTTGCAACAGTGACAACAGTAACAATGGTGACAACGGTGACAACGATGACAACGGTGACAACAGTGACAACAGTGACAACGATGAAAATGGTGACAACGGTGACAAGGGTGACAACAGAGAAAACAGTGACATTGTTGCAAACAGTGACAATGGTGACAATGGTGACAACGGTGACAACAGTGAAAACAGTGACAACAGCGACAACAGTGACAACAGTGACAACGGTGACAACGTCAACAACAGTGACAACAGTGACAAGGGTGACAACAGTGACAACGGTGACAACGGTGACAACGATGACAACGGTAAAAACAGTGACAGCAGTGACAACAGTGACAATGATGGCAACAGTGACATCAGTGGCAAGTGACAACAGGGACAACGGTGACATCGGTGACAACAGTGACAACGGTGAAAACGGTGAAAACAGTGACAACGATGACAACGGTGATTATGGTGACAGCGATAACAACGGTGACAACGGTGACAACTGTGACAACGGTGACAACGATGACAACAGTGACAACGGTGACAACGGTGACAACAATAAAAATGGTTACAACAGTGACAATGGTGACATCGGTGACGACAGCGACAACAGTGACAACCGTGACAACCGTGAAAACGATAAAAACGGTGACAACAGTGAAAACAGCGACATTATTGCAAACAGTGTCAACGGTGACAACGATGACAACAGTGACAACGATGGAAACGGTGACAACGGTAACAAGAGTGACAACAGTGACAAGGGTGACAACAGTGACAACAATGACAATGGTGACAACGATGACAACAGTGACCATGGTGACAACGGTGACAACGGTAACAACAGTGACAACAGTGACAAGGGTGACAACAGTGACAACAGTGACAATGGTGACAACGATGAAAACAGTGACAATGGTGACAACAGTGAAAACAGTGACAACGGTGACAACGATGACAACAGTGAGAACAGTGACAACTGTGAGAACAGTGACAACAGTGAGAACAGTGACATCGGTGACAACGGTGACAACGGTGACGATGACAACGGTGACAACGGTGAAAACGGGAACAATAGTGACATCAGTGAAAAGAGTGACAACAGTGACAAGAGTAGCTATGGTGACAAGGGTGACAACAGTGACAATGTGACAACGACGACAACAGTGACAACGGTGACAACAGTGACAACAGTGACAATGGTGACAACGGTGACAACGATGACAACAGTGACAACAGTGACAAGAGTGACAACGGTGACAACAGGGACAACAGTGAAAATGGTTACAAAGATGAAAACGGCGACAACGGTGACAACGGTGACAACGATGACAACGGTAACAACGGTGACAACGATGACAACGGTGACAACAGTAACAACGGTGACAACGATGACAACAGTGACAACAGTGACAACAGTAACAACGGTGACAACGGTGACAACGATGAAAACGGTGACAACGGTGACAATGGTGACAACGATGAAAACGGTGACAACGGTGACAACAACGACAACAGTGACAACGATGACAACGGTGATTACGGTGACAACGATGACAACGGTGACAATAGTGACAACGATGAAAACGGTGACAACAGTGACAACAGCGACATTGTTGCAAACAGTGACAACGGTGACAACAGTGACAACGATGGAAACGGTGACAACGGTAAAAACAGTGACAACAGTGACAAGGGTTACAACAGTGACAACAGTGACAATGGTGACAACGATGACAACAGTGACAATGGTGACAACGGTAACAAGTGACAACAGTGACAAGGGTGACAACAGCGACAACAGTGACAACAGTGACAATGGTGACAACGATGACAACCGTGACAATGGTGACAACAGTGAAAACAGTGACACCGGTGCCAACGATGACAACAGTGACAACGGTGACAACGGTGACAACAGTGACAACAGTGACAACAGTGACATCGGTGACAACGGTGACAAGGGGAACAATAGTGACATCAGTGAAAAGGGTGACAACAGTGACAACGGTGACAATGGGGACAACAGTGACAACGGTGACAACAGTGACAACGGTGACAATGGTGACAATGATGACAACAGTGACAATGGTGACAAGGGTGACAACGGTGACAAGGGTGACAACAGTGACAACAGTGACAACGGTGACAACAGTGAAAACAGTGACAACGGTGACAACGATGACAACAGTGACAACGGTGACAACAGTGACAACGGTGACAACAGTGACAAAAGTGACAACGGTGACAACAGTGACATCAGCGACATTGTTGCCAATAGTGACAACAGTGACAATGGTGACAATGATGAAAACGGTGACAACGGTGACAACGATGACAACGGTGACAACGATGACAACGATGACAACTGTGACAAGGGTGACAACAGTGACAACAGTGACAAAAGTGACAACGGTGACAACAGCGACATCAGCGACATTGTTGCCAATAGTGACAACGGTGACAACAGTGACAACAGTGACAACGATGGCAACGGTGAAAACAGTGACAAGTGACAACAGTGACAAGTGACAACAGTGACAAGTGACAACAGTGACAACAGTGACAACAGTGACAACGGTGACAACGGTGACAATGGTGACAACGGTGTCACAGTGACAACAGTTAGTAACAACGATGACAATGGTGATTACGGTGACAACGATGACAACGGTGACAACGGTAACAACAGTGACAACAGTAACAATGGTGACAACAGTGACAACAGTGACAATGGTGACAACAGTGACAACAGTGACAACGGTGACATTGGTGACAACAGTGACAACGGTGACATTGGTGAAAAGATGACAACAGTGACAACGGTGACAACAGTGACAACAGTGACAACGATGACAACAGCGACAACAGCAACAAGTGCCAACATCTACAACAGTGACAACGATAACGGTGACAACAGTGAAAACAGCGACAATAGTGACAAGGGTGAAAACAGCAACAACGGTGACCACGACAACAGCGACTACTGTGACAACAGTGACAACACCGACAACAGTGACAACAGTGACAACGACAACAGCGACAACAGTGACTACGACAAAGGTGACAACAGCGACAACGATGACAACGATGACAACAGCGACAACAGCGACAACGGTGACAACGGTGACAGCGAAAATGGTGACAACGACAACAGCAACAACAACGGCATTAACAGAGACAACACCTACAACGGTGACAATGACAGCAGCGACAACAGTGACAACAGCGACAACAGTGACAACGACAACACCGACAACAGTGACAACGACTACAGTGACAATAACAACATCGACAACAGTGACGATAGTGACAACAGTGACAACAGCGACAACGGTGACAATGACAATAGCGACAATAGTGACAACGACAACACCGACAACAGTGACAACGACTACAGTGACAATAACAACATCGATAATGGTGACAACAGTGACAACAGTGACATCAAAACAGTGACAACAACAAGAACGGCAACAACAGTGACAACGACAACGGTGACAACAGTGACAACAGCGACAACAGTGACAACAAAAACTGCAACAACAGTGACAACAGCGACAACAGTGAAAACGACAACAGTGACAATAGTGACAACAGTGACAACAGTGAAAACAGCTACATTAGTGACAACAGTGACAATGGCAACAACAGTGTCAATGACAACAGTGACAGCAGGGACAACAGTGATAACAGCGACCAGCGACAACAGTGATAACAGGATCTACCGTGACAACAGTGACAACTGCAAGAACAGCAACAACAGTAACAATGGTGACAAGAACGACAACGGTGACAACGAAAACAGCGAAAATTGCGACAACAGTGACAACAGCGACAACGACAACAGCGACAACAGTGACAACAGTGAAAACAGCAACAACAGTGACAACAGCGACAATAGTGACGACGACAACACTGACAACAGTGAAAACCACAACAGCGACAATGGTGACAACGACAACAGCAAAAACAGCGACAACAGTGACAGCAGCGACAAGGACAACAGCGACAACAGTAACAACGACAACCGAGACAACAGCTACAACAGTGACAAAAGTGACAACAACGACAACACAACAACAGTGACAACAGCGACAACAGCAACAACGGTGTTAACGGTGACAACGGTGACAACGACAACAGCGACAACAGTAAGAACAGTGACAACAGCGACAATGGTGACAACGACAACAGTGACAACGACAACAGCGACAACAGTGACAACAGTGAAAATGACAACAGTGACAATATCGACAACAGTGACAACAGCGACAACAGCGACAACAGTGACATTGGCGACAACAGTGTCAATGACAACAGTGACAGCAGCGACAACAGTGATAACAGCGACCAGCGACAACAGTGATAACAGCATCTACCGTGACAACAGTGACAACAGCGACAACGGTGACACTAGCGAAAATAGTGACAACAGTGACAACAGCGATAACAGCGACAACAATGATGACCGTGAAAACATCAACAACAGCGACAATAGCGACAACAGAGACAACAGTGACAACAGCAGTAACAGCGACAACCGTCAGTTACAACAGTGATAACAGCAACAACAGCTGTAACAGTGACAACAGCCACAACACTGAAAACAGTGACAACAACGAAACTAGTGACAACAGCGACAACAGTGACAACGGCCACATTAGTGACAACGACAACAGCGACAATAGCGACAATAGCGATGATAGTGAAGACAGTGACAACAGCGACAACATTGACAACAGTGACAACAGTGACAACAATGACAACAGCGAAAACAATGACAACAGTGAGAACAGCGACAGCAGTAACAACAGCGACATTAGCGACAACAGGGACAACAGTGACAACAGTGAGAACAATGACAACAGTGACAACAGGGACAACAGTGACAACAGCGACAACAGTGACAACAGTTAGTGACAGTGATAACAGCGAAAACAGCGATGACAGTGAAAACAGCGACAATCTTAAGAGCTGGGTACTAATATTGCAAATATGTTCAAAACGGCTGTCACATTGTATAGAAGTATAGAAACACACTTGTTGGATGGTTGATGTTGGGAAAGATTAAATTGGGACTTGTTTAGTAAGGTAATTAGTTGGTTGAATCGAACCGACTTTCTACGAGGACTGAATCGACTATGACGATGGATCGAAAAGACTTTGGATCAAAACGACCATAAAGCCATTCCAAGACCCAATAATCTTGATTCTACAAGTAAAAATTCCCGAATTCTGATTTTCTACATGGAGCAACATCGTCGACGTGGTTGCTTCAACTTCCTACTGTTTCTTTCCCTTCTGTTTTTTCCCTCCCTTTCTTAACTCTAGGTACATGCAGGGGTTAAATACTTGCTTTCTGTAGTTGTGTTTACCTGTTACCCATTCAGAGATGGTGTTAAGAAGGAAATTCTTGAAGTCATCATCAAACAGTTGATAAGAACGTGGAAACACTTCACAGTATGCAGCATAAACGGCTTGTGCAAGACAATCAGCGAAGAACTAAATAAATACCAAAAACAACAATATTAGTAGCTTGAGAAAACGGTTGTTGACCATTCACAAATGTTTCTGAAAAATCCAGTTGGAAAGTAAATGGAACATGACTTTTTGAGTCATTCCAGTGGACAATTTCTGGGAGCAACAGAACATCTGAAAAGGTAGTCCTGTTTTTCCAGAAGGATTATTCCAAACGGAAATTCGTGTTCCATTTCTTCAAAGCCATCTTTGATACCAGTTTCAGGCCTTCGCGGTCGTTTTTTGGTGAATGTAACTGATCTGTTCAATTAATAGTAAATGCGACTCCACAATGAAATTTTTTCTGACCATTTGCCCAAGCCATGGACCGACTAGGTTGCCTATTTAAATGGTAAACAACTAACAGCTAACAGCCAACATTTCACGAAGCCACTCCTGGTTATCCCGAAAAATGACGTCTGAGGAACGGGTTGTGGGTAGTGCTCCTGATTGGTTGAGGCAAATTTCACTCACAGCACCACCAATCAGAAGCAACACCCAGATCTGGGTAGCGTCACATCATTAGTATGAAATATTTGCGCTGGTTCCTCAGTTAGCCCATCTTTACGGGGAAACTAGTGGTGGCGTCGTGAAATGTCGGTTGTTTTCCCAGGCTACAATATAAGGAAAAAAATAATTAGAAACTTTATCTAAGAGACTAATCGGTTAAAAAAGGGTTCACTACAGCCAATTTAGACTGTTCACAGTCCCCTATTTTCCCATAAGATCCTCAAGATCGATCGCTATGCGTTACGGGTTGCCATCTTGGATGAGTGTCAAAACTACTTAGGGGCCCAGTTGGAGGACGATAGAGCTACATGTATAATATCCGACATCCACCCCCTTGGTTATTTGAAAATCAAGATGGCCGCCATTAACAGTAAGACGCGCTATATCACAACCATGATCTCACGGAAAAATAGGGGACTGTGAACAGTCTACAGCCAATTTGTCAGAACTTTAAAAATTTTGACCTTAGGTCAGAAAGCATTTTACATGTACTTGCAGTATACAAAAGTTTGTAAAAGTTAAAATCATACCTGAAAAAACCTGTCTTTGAAATCTGGACTAACGCTAAAAAATAAGGAGACGAAACTGTCCGCTATTCTGCTAAACAATCCGTTTTGGGCCTTCTTACAATCAGGCTGAAACAGAATAGAAAAATTACAACCAAGGACAGAAGTAACTTGGAGAAGCGCGATTCGAAAGGAGTTTACAGGTTTCAAGTTAAAATAATAAAAATGCCACAACGGACTTTCCAGAGAAATCTTTTTTCGAGTCAAAATGTCAAATGTCAAATATGCCATGTAAGAGGGTTTCATACGCTCGCATGTTTGTTTGAATGTGTCAGAAAGGCGCGATTCATTTGATTTTCCAATCAGTATTTCCGGTTTTCCTGTGTAAATGGTAAATACCCCCTGTACCAGGAGCTATTTTACAAGCAGTCTCCCTGTTTTTTCTTATTCCGTTGAGCGAAACACGCAAGAAACGCAAATGACCATGCGCATGACTGAAGGTGTAAGGAAAGAAAAAGAGAGATTACTCGCAGTCTAACCAGGAGCTGGTACATCGCAATGAGTTGTATTCAAAACATTGCTTAGACGCTCCACTTTCCCGTCTCTACAATTAACAGATGAAGAAACAACACGGACTGGTCAGACTGAGGGGGCCGGGCTATAACCAGTAACAACCTTCTGAGCTAACACAACGCAACGAGAGCTTTAACAACAAAATATTCTACACATGCATTGCAGTTTTAAGCTCGTGAAGCCTCGTTTTATAGAGGACGTGAATTAAAACGATGGCAAATTTTACTTTCTCTTTTAGGTACTGTTTTCTTGTTGTTGCGTTAAAGACATTATGTTAAGTAAAGCTGTAACTTTCAGTCAACTGACCTGAAATCTTTCCAGAAAGAACCACCAGAAAGTATCCTACAAATGATCATTAAACGTTCATGAAATTAATGTAGGCTGAAGGCAACGTAAAAATGTCATGGCTGATCAAGATCTAGTACTGATACAATGAACATGTACAAAGGGAAAGTTTATCGGTGGACAAACGGTCAAAATCTGCCAACCTGTTTTAATAAAATAAAAGAGCTTCTGGCTTGAACAGCCACTATTTAACGGGTTGGCATATTCAATGTACGTGTAATGTGAGAAGGTTGACTTAAGCGTACGTGCAATCTACACTTTACAAGTGACTGAAAACCAACAATGCCTGCGAGCTTCGCCCGCTGGTAGACTCACAATTTGTAGCCCCTATATGAGCATTTCTTGGCATGGTGGTCAGCCCATAAAATACAATACAATCGTTTATTTACCCACGTATTGTAAAGTGAGTCAATAAGCTAGTTCAAAATACGTAGGTGCTCATATTTCATTAAAACATTTACCTGCAGCAAAATCACAGATCCTTCTGATAAGAATAGCTTCTTCCATCGTTTACGAAAAGTTGACTAGACACCAGGAAAAAATATAAACAACCTTAATTTATTTCGTCAAAAAGTATTAACTTGAAACACATGTTAAGTAGCAGTTAAAAACACAACATAGAAACAGTTGAATAATGAGGTCGGCATGAGCACGATGGACTAGATTTTGAAACAAAAAAAATTACATAATGCATGTAGGCAAAGAGGAGCAGAGGCGAGTGGCAGGCAGTGCTGCAAGGCAATGGGTGGTGCCAAAGGTGTACACACACAGGGAAGAAAAGCTGTAGTGCCGAAGATGGCTCAACCTAGGGGGGTCTGGGTGGGGGAATTCTCCCCAGAAAATTCTTGAATTTAGGATCTCAGAAATTCCATTTCCAGCATTTTCTACAAGACATTTCAGCAAAATAATGCGCATGAAAATGCAGTAGTTAGTTGTTTATTTTACCCACCTCTAAGTCTAGGTAAGGTACAGTGTTTACAAAAGAGGCCGGTGATGCCACTTGTATTATGGAATAACAAAATTTTTTTAATAATTAATAATACTAACACGAAGACACCAATATAGTGCGAAAAATGTATCAGTATATTTTTTCCCATATTTCAGCTGTAGTCTGTACATGCACGCATGGGCATATGTGCATATATGGATGCTACACTCCTGGGTGCATGCTTCACGGCTGCGCATTTTCATGCTCACCAGACAAAAACAACAGCTACATGTACACAGGCTGTTTCAATTGATGGGGACATGTAGAAAAAAATATCTAATATTACAGATCATCATCATTGGCATGTACATGTACTACTACAGGACATTCAGAATTAGACTTTGATGTGAATCGTCCTTCACCCTATACAATACACAACATACAAAACTTTGCTGACAACCCCTGGCCAACCCTATCCACTAAACTTAAAACAGATCAACTATGCTACCCATCCACTCACAGGAAAACACTGAGCTTTGGTTACTCTGTTTAGCAACTGAGGAGCTTCAAGCTGTCCTGGTAATGGAGTAACTTCATTTGGAAAGAATCCAGGATAGGAGGTATACTGTAAAGAAGATAAATAACATTTGTTATCATTAACCTTGCTTTTAGGTACATGTACAGCCCAGAGGGGGGGGGGGGGGGGGGGGGGGTTCTTCCATGCAGTCAACTCCCTGTATAGCAGACACTGTAGGGTCCTTGAGTCAGTCATCTCCTCATTAGCGGGAACCTGTAATAGGGGGATTTTACAATGTACAGTCAAACCTCCACCAACAGCCACCTTTCCACAACAGCCACCTCTCTACTACAGCCACTTTTTTTGGCGGACAGTCCATACATTGAGTCTTACAACGGCCACCTCTCTACAACAGCCATTTCTTCTGCCCCCAAGGTGACCGTTAAGGAGAGGCTCAACTAAATTTCAGTCAAACATCTATAATTTATTTTTGCCTTGAATTTAGCTGCTGTCCGTATTATCAGGGTGTCTATTAGAGCAGGATGTCCATGCTACAAGGCAAGAATTTTGTATAAGGGCTAGATAGGTATGTACCACCGGATAACTAGGGTATACAGTAGTTTTTAAGGGTCTTGATCCTTAACTCAATAGGGGATCATTTTTGCCCATTTTGGCATTGTGTTCCTGGTGTGTTCCCCGTATAGGGTACCTAAATTGTATCAGCTAAATTTCAAGTGCGTTAATGCCCAGCTATCTGTTAAAACTGAGCTATCCCTTAGAGTATTATAAAAAACGATTTAATGAAGGTTCGTGTCTGGCTATTAAATTCTCATTCCCCTCCCCTTTTGAATAGGGTGTCATTTTTCAGGTTTGAGGCTAAATAAAGGATATCAATTTTCATTAGCATCAGGGTTTAATACCTGGGGACAGCACACACCTATCCAAAACTATTTTATAGAAGTACCCCCTAAATGTACAGGTTTTGTGATCACTATGTGGTTAATTCGGCCAAGAAAATTTAAAGAATATTTACCTGAACACTCTTCATTCTACTGGCTTGTTCATCCCCAAGACCATACTAAATAAAGAAAAATTGAGCTAACAGAGCAGTCACATTACTTTTGCTTAACATTAATAATTTACACTGTAACATGTTCACATTGGAGTCAACTGAGTTGGAAATGCAAAATGAAATCCAAAAAGGCTGGCAGGGCAAGGGGAAGAAAAGCATGGAGGGGAAGCGGGAGAGGGACTGCGCTTGCTATGTGAGCTGGTGTTTTTGAATTCCGCCCACCAATTTCCCAACTTATCTGATAAACGTGAACTGTCAGTACATGATCATTCACAGATAGGGAGCATTTCCAGGCATGGGTGAAATTTCTTGACCCTCCAAAGTTTATGCCAGTAAGACAAGTTTCCTTCGATGCCTTCATCATGGTTGTTTCTTACTTATATAAGCATCAATACTAGTTAACTCTCAACAGCCAAACAGAAATTTGCGGACACCAACAGCCACAAAAGTGAACATCAAAAGGGGTTCTTATGGCAAGAGTCCCTTACCAGCTATCCCCAATCCCCCTCCCTTTTTTTCTTCCTCCCCATCTCCCAGCCTGTTGGATGCATGCCATGCACATGCAGCAAATTATGTCATTTCTACAAAGTATTATTTTGCTCAGAATTAACAGCTAGTCCTTGCTGTAGTTTCACAGCAATTGCAGAAATTTCAGGAGCTCTGTCTCTTCATGATATTTCCAAATAACATGAAATTAGCATATTATTTTACAAATATTTTAAATAAATGATAAATTTCTTGTGGACTATATACCTGGATACAATTTGAGATAAATAGTGCAACATTACACTGTCACATAAAATCAGAATCCCTGAATATGATAAGCTATAATGATGATTATGCATGCACATGAATGACAACCTTATTCACCTTACCTTCTGAACAGATTTCTCTTTCTTGTTGATAATTTCTGCTGGGATCTCTGTGCTTATGGCTGTTTAAGATACAGCAACACAAATTTGCATTCATGATAAACTAAATTCAGCTTTCTGTTTCAATAATTAAAATGGATATAATATACATATATGTATTTTAACTACAGGAGACTTCATACTTTTTTGTCACAAAGTCAACACACTACATGTACAAGGCAACCACTTCAACATAGAATAAAACCAGTTTTTTTCTTCTTCGAAAAAGAAAAAGGAATCATTGTTTATGAATGTATGATAATGAACATGTAGATGGATTTACAACATCCTTTCATGCACATTCACTACTTCTTCAAACTAAAGTGCACTCCAATAATAAGACTTGTGAAAAAGTCCGTCATTCTATTTTTTAATACTGCATGGACTCTTTGCAACCTTATTATTTGCTTAGCCGCTTTGTGACCTAAAACGTTTGCTCCACCCATTTTACTTAGTTTACAGATATTTTACCGTGAGACTCATGAGGTCAGCCTGTGGCAAGTCTGTGAATTATATAATTATGTTATATGAATGTCACTGAAAGGCATAAATCAAAAAACTCACCTTTAATATTTGCTGGACTAAGAGTTTGCACAGTAGTTTGTGGTCTTTCTTTGTCAGTTAAAACCTGACTTGAGTAAACTTGAAGCTTTTTTTCAAGTTCCTGTATGTCATCGTTCACTTCATCAATCAAGCCAATTCCCAAGGCTAGCAATAACTTGTTATCAAGGAAAACAGAAGAACTACTCAAACATTCACACTAGAACTTTGAAAGCAACTACCTGCTGAAATCAGGGCAGCCTGTAACATTACTATTATAAATTTTACTGGAGTTTTCCCCCTAGTCTGCAAATTTTAGCTTAGCTTCAGATTTTCCTTTCCAAAAATGTTGGCCAAAGAGATTCCCTGCCCCCTCCGAAATTCCACTGACCTACTAAAGGGATATACCGATTTACTCGAATAAGCGCTGCCCCCGAATAAGTGCTGCCCTCGATCAAGCGCCGCACATGGAGTGGAAGAGTTAATAAGCGCCGCCCTTGAATAAGGGCTACAGCTCCGGTGCAGCGCTTATTTGAGTATTTCCATAAGATGATAAAAATACACTCTAATCACTTGTTAGATCTTGTGAACTTTCAGCAACAGTCAGGACATTGACATCAAGTAAAGAGTTGTTGAAAACCTGCAGAAAAGTATTGATGGGGCTGTTACGAAAGCCAAAACTAAGGTTAACTTCAAGTCGGTAAGCCATGAAAAAATACTCATGAAGTAAACTAAATTGTACAATTAAAATGTTTTGTCTTTGTGGTATGAGCCTTTTAAAAAGTGCTGCCCTCAAATAAGCGCCGCACCGGAGACACAAAAATTAAATAAGCGCTGCAGCACTTATTCGAGTAAATATGGTATGAATATTCAAAGAAATTTGCCAGGAACTCACAAATTCCTTTAACTTAATTACACATTCCTACCATAGCCACAGTGTACCTTCCCTATCAAGCAGATCTCTCAAGCAGGTGGAAGGGTACACTTACGCAGAACCTGATTTAAAAGGGGTGGACCCACTCTAAAAATTTATTTTTTTCTCAGCCATGCAAGCCTTAGCTTGGCCTATGAATAAGGTGGAGACCAGCTCCCCCCCCCCCTCCACAGACACCCCCTGCAGGGGCGTAACCAGGATTTTTTCAGAGGTACGCACAATTCTCCAAATCGTTTTGCACTTCTCCCCGCCACCCTCTCTCCAAAAAGAAACTTCCTTCATCAAAGATGTGGTTACGTTGTAAGCCTAAGAGTTTTTTGAAAATATGAAATGACATTAGCAACTTATGACTGATGTACGTCAATCATCTGTCATACAATAAGGCCACATACTCTTCCGGATTCGTTACTTTACTTCGTTACTGGGTTCGTTTCGTCTTTTTTTAAGCAGATGCAGCGCGTGAATCCGAATTGAAATGGTGCCGATTTGGTCAAGTCTCTATAGATTTTGAATCCGAAATTTAAATTGAATCCGATGCTTTGTAAATTCGCAATGTTTTGTACTGTAAACAATTTGTCCAATTGTCCGGATACTTTTCCCCATTTGATCATACGAGTTTGCAGTAAAACCAAAATGGAACTGTCACTTTCATGGATATAAGGGCCCCTTAGGAACGACGACGGCGAGGGCAACGTAAACATCCCAAGCTATCATGAAAATGAATGCGCGTTTTTTTACTTTTATTTCAACTCTCTTAAAATGGCAGGTATATAGGTGAACCCATCCCTATGGAGTCTTGGGGACCGCACCCAACTTCAGACTGAGAAAAGTAATTGAATTGGTCCCTGTGTTTACTTCCTCCAAACAACGCCGCAAAAGGAAATTTACGGTTGTGTTCGTACGGGTTGTAAAGAAAAACGCGCTGCGAAGGAGACTATCTTTTCACTAGATATACAGGTATACGTTACTCAAGATTCCGTCCATTAATGAATTACTCAGCCGTTTCTCTGGAAACCGACATTTGGGTGGAGAGAAAAAAAAGTCCGTTGTTTTAGAAAAAAGTGCATTCCAAAGAAGCAAACAGAGTTGAATGAATTGAGGCAAACTGTGCTCTTAAAATAATCATATTTAGATACTTTGCTTTCCTTTTTAGAATTAACTTTTTATTTTTTATTATTTATTCATTCTATATCCTTTTTGTGCACGACTTTTTCAGGTACGCACGTGCGTACCGTGCGTACAGGCAGCTACGCCCCTGCCCTGTACCCCTTCCATAGACACTGCTACAGTACCCACCTCTACATACAAAACTGTCGTACAGTGGAACCCCGCTATAACGAAGTGTCACGGTACCGAAAAAAATGTTCGTTATACCGGGGTCTTCGTTATAGCGAAGACCCCGTTATAACGAATTATCCGGTCAACAACAGAAATATTCGTTATAGCGGGGTAATTTAAAATTACCAAAAATTCAATACTACACGTAGAAATCATTACTTTTATTCATTTTATATTGTAAACTATAAGTACAACGGTTGTCAATCGAGACATAAAATTCAAGAACATTTTCAATTTAAAACTTTAAAATTCAGAAGTAACAGTAACATCCGAGGGAAATCATCGATGTCGTTTCCTGTAGTAATCATCTCGATTTGTCTCTACCCAAAAAACGTTCATCGTTTTACTTAAAAAAATCTTTCAATGTAGATTGCTTTTTTCGACCTGCGACATCAATGGCAAGAAATGTGTCCTCCATAATTGAAAGGTACCGGAGAATTTCTTTTTCCCGGGCACCTGCCTTGTCTCTGCTGACAACGAAGTTGCGCAAGAGTCGTACTGCGGCATTAGCCTCGGAAGCAGTAACCTTTTCACGCTCCATTATCGAGCAATCTTCGTTTTCAGAATCTTCATTTTCGTCCTGGCTTTCTTCTTTCTCCGTTCGGACTACATCAAGCGCTTCTTCTGTCGCCTCAGCCTCTGACATTTGTTTGGAAGTGACAAGCTCGTGGTCTAAGAGGGCGAACTCTCGACAAAATATTCGTTATAGCGAGGTAAATTGTGCGTTGGGACCGTCAAAATCTTTCGTTATAGCGGGGATTTCGTTATAGCGGGGTTCGTTATAGCGGGGTTCGTTTCAACATATTTTACTGTAAGTCTGCCGGGCTTTCAAATGTTGTTCTTTATAACGGGGTCTTCGTTATAGCGAGGTTCGTTATAGCGGGGTTCCACTGTAGTTCATTTTTTTATCTCACTTACTTTTTCTTTTTCCATTGTTTTGGGGTATGGTAATAAATGCTAATGAATTTGAAACAAAAGAAATATGAAAATCAACTCAAATAAAAAATTAACTGCAACAAACTTTAACACTGATTAGTATGAGCCTTTTCTTGCCACTACATCACAGAACTCAATAACAAGTAAGATTTAAAATTGTACCTGTGCTGTTCCCCTTCCCCCCCCCCCCCCCTTAAATACACTTGAACCCTTCCACAGTGGCCACCTTTCAGATAATAACCATTCTAGAGAGGTGGCTATTGCATAGAGGTTAATATACAAGTGAATGTATCCACAAGGACAAACAACAAGGTGGCCGGCCATTAGTTCTGTTGTTTTGTATTGTATTTTCCATAATAATAGAAAGTTTGCAATTGGCGAACAAGCCCAAGTATATACAAGAGTAATTCCATAATTTAAAGGTTCTTCAACAACGCCTTATGTTCCTTATGCACGCAGTAAATTTCTTGTCTCCAGCAACTAACCTTATATTATTAAGTTAACTTATGTTGTACAGAAAGGCTGAACATAAACCTAAGCTCAGGATTCGGGTTAACAAACTAATAGAAGGATACGTGCATGACTTCCAAGGTCTTCAATGATATCATCTAAACTTCCTAATCCTACAGAAGCAACTGAAACGCTCAAATCCTTGTCAAATTCCACCGAGTCAGGCCATTCCTGAAATCCTGTCGGTCTTCTCTCTAACCATTGTTCAAAACTTTTCGGTGGCTCTGGCGTTTTAGGTTTGTACTTTAATGCTTCCTTCTGCTCTTCCTCTTCGTACTGTGCAAGAATAGCTTGGATTCGAGGATCCATTTAGAAGTTTTTCCTCATAAATCGGCTTTTTTTAATCGATTATTATTCAGGTTTATCGTTCGACAACTTTTACTTGTTTTGCCGCCATTGCTAAAGCTTAGTGACCTGGCCTTTGTGTAAAATGATACGCTACCCTTCGCTGCCTAGCAACCAGTCACGACCGGAAGCTAACCTCTTCTGGCTACGTCGATTACAATTAAAATTTGTCTTTGAGTTCTTAGCGCTAAAATGTTGGAAAATCCAGACGTTTCGGGATTACTGTCCCTTCATCGGTGTACCCAGCGTGTAGAAGTAACGCTGCTTTGTAGCCTGCGAAAACATCCGTAGAAGAGCGAGGAGAAACGGATGTTTTCGCAGGGTAGCTGCTTTGAGGCGCGCAAAAAGTAACATCTGTTGACAATTTCTCCTTGAACTGCCCCATTTTCTATCGAAAAGGTGCATATCGGACCAAGCGCACCAGCACCCATTCACAAGCTACTCACAAACGCACGCTCCATTGTAAACTCGAGAATCACGTAACGAAACTCTCGCACACGATGGAATCATTTATTGGCAATAACCCAATTGGGGTTGGAGGGGTACTCCAGATTTTAATTGACGGGAATGGTCGAATGGGGGCAATAATCAAAACCCAAAAAAATGCAAAATTAACCGCCCAAACAATCCCATGCCGAATTTCTGAGCAACCACAAAACAAGTTTGGTTGCACTTTATTCGGAGAATTACGCGGCTGGGATACGCGAGCACTACAGACGAATCTTCAGATGGTAGACAACTTTTCCTACCCAAAAAAATCCCGGAATCGAAAATTTCAATGCTAAAAAAGTCATTCGATCATCCCCGTCACTTGAAATCCGGAGTACCCGCGCTTGGGGCCTGCAGCGTCTGCCTGCAGGGTATCAAATCCTCTTCTCGCTCGGTAAAGCCTATTAAGAAATAAAAAGCTAGAATGCTCTAAAATTACACCAGCTATACTATGATGATTTCTTATTTCACTATGTTTCAAATTTGGTGCACACACTCTCAAGTAGCCTGATTCTCAGACGTCTTAGGTCGTTCGCAGTACCTTAAAGCAACCTCGTTCTTTCTTGCTTAGAGAGAGAAGACAAAACTCTCAAGAAGACAAAACTTAAAACAGCCGGATTTTCAGGTGAAAAGCGTGGAGTATATTTCCTACGCTGAAAATTGCCATTTCGGTTAACAAGAATTTCCGGATCTTAAGCGACGAAACAGCCCATAACTGGCCTTGTGGGAAAAAAACATTCTAACTAGGAAATTATCTTAAAAGGGAAGTGCTTCATCATTGTACTCAGTGAGATTTGTAATCCGCATCAGAACCGACGCCAACAAATATAAACACATAGAAGATTTTTGCACAGAGCTGTTCTTTCTCGCGAGAACACGGTACTGGTTTAGTCGATATTAGTAAAAGGTAAAGCATTTATTTCAACAGCTTCATAATTATCATTTTTTATTATGATTTTATTGTTATATTTTTAAGTTCTTTGATTCTTTGAGTAGGCCGTCAATATTTGCTAATACCTGCTTCGGGTGACTCAGTGTTATTGTGGCAGTATATAATTGCTTTTTTTGTTTAATTCAAACTCTTCCTTAGCTGTTTCTGTAGTATTCTTAGTCGAAGTCAACAACATTGATCAGCCAGTTCTCCTCCAGTGTTTTTAATGCCAATTCCGATTTATTCCAGTTTTATTCGGTCCACAAAGCTAAGGCAGCTCCACGTTTCTCTTTTCTTGGGCAAGAACGCGGCTGCGATCATTCTACAGTGATATAAGGCAAGTTCGTTCGTATACTCTGTTATTTTTTTACCTTTATTTCCATCAATTCGTGAGTAAAAAACTAAAACCTTCAATTTAAAAACCTCAAGAACACTAAGAAGAAAATGAAAAAAAAAAACGGCTGTGTTTCTTTAGAAGTGTTTATAGATTTGGAGTGTCTATTATGGACTCCATCGATCTTTGAGAAGGATAATTGAGTGTTAGCTAATGAACGAGCATTTCTCACGATTGCAAAGGTTCCTTCCGATCGCGATCCGTTATAAAATGGGTTGCCAATGGGTTAGCAACTATATTAATCAACTTGAATGGTTACTATTCAGTAAAATTAAAACTTGGAGGGGTGAAACAATATTGCAAGTTAAGTGGTCTAGACCTTATTCTAGTTAAAAACTATAATATAGCTAATTTATTTTCTATTTTATCGCTATAACTTTAAAAACTGAAAACTTAAAGCATAACGGCATTCAGTCGGTGTGTGGGTTGACACTGCTAATATTAAACTCGATGGTAGGCCATTTTTGCTTACATGTCACATCTGTCTTGTCCTTTACGCCATCCGGGAGCTTTTAACAATTAAAGGAGGAAAAAATAACATTTCATGTTTACTGGAAAAGTCTATCTTGTATACGTGTGTCTTGCGCACGTGGAGCTTCGCTATTAACAGGCCGGAAAAGCGATGAGTACAAATACATTGAAAACGAAAACTAATTCCATTTGGACATTTTGAGTTCTACAGGCAACCTGTATTTGCGATACACAATAGCCAGGAGAGATTATAAAAAATAATTCATAATGTCCTAAATAATTGCAGCTTAAGACGGAATCCATCGGGAAATTTTTTTTTTATTTTAATTTTCAGTGGACAAAAACCTAGTACCAGAATAATTTAAAACATATTGCATTCTTTTTTACATTTTTCAAGGACTAAAGGTGTAATTTGTCATCTGTAATAACACTAAACAAAATTTCTGGTACAAGGTTTTTGTCCACTGAAAATTAAAATAAAAAAAATTCCTGATGGATTACCTCTTAATTTTTTACATGCTTTACGGCTGAATAAGAAGAAACAGGGTTTAACTTCTCGTTTTTTTTTGTTTTTTGTTGTTGTTGTTGTTGTTGCTGTTGTTATACACAGTCAACTAAACCGAAGGGTGTTTTACAGATTATATTGTTGCTATGGTAACTTAAGAATCGCGTTAGCTGACTTTTTTCAATACCGATAGGTATTATTTTAGCGCCTTTGGTTGGTACTCATTTCAAGTACGAGAAATATTGAAGATATGGAGAGTTCTTTCCCAGGAATTTATAAATTCATATCGAGTATGACCGTAAATCGAGAGAATTTCGTGACACAACACATCCAGTCAGTCCCACACCCAAACCACTCAATTTCAAAGAAAGTTCCACGGGAAGTTTTTCTCCAGCGGTCAATTTCTTGCGTAATCTTTTATGCAATGGAACTTCGAAATAACGAGGTTTCCTAACTTCCCTCGATGCCTTTTTTTCCCTCATATTTTACTGTTACTGGGGGAGACATGACATCGTTCGTTTCGCTGCGAGGACTTAGTTATATTGCAGTTCGTCGTATCAGGCTTCCATTGAACGTTTTTTCCTATAGCCAGGTATATTTTGTGGACTTTCCTCTAGGCAAAGCGATAATACAGATATGAAAATGTCATATAAATTGAACAAGTTATGCACGACTTAATATTTGACGGTTTTCTCACCTGCAATATATTTTCAAGCACCTAATCAAATGGAAGTGGTGGAATTAATATCGTTATTTGCTATTATGGGGCCAAAATGAAAACAATAATCAGTTAGAATGACTGGTACGCAAACTGAAAACCTTTAATAGCAAGAAGAAGCACACTGCAAAAGCCTGCCCTGTCACCACTTTTCGGTCAAGGATTTCAAGCGATCATGGGTGGAAAGTTCTCTTTTTTATCGTCCATTCATTCACAGAAAACAGTACTTAAGTTGTCTAAGTTGCAGATTTCAAAGTGTTTTAAGAGAATTCATAGATATAAGGAATGTGTATAAAGATAACTTTGATTTCTTAGAGAGAAGTTCACAGAAACGACTCCAGTGTCACAATAAATCTTTTCGATTATTCAACATATGTAGAAAATGCCCCTCTAAAGTCTTTTTAATATTCTACAGAAACGCAAGTGAAAATTACTTGAAAATTAACACTACGTCAACATCTATTGAATTAATTTTGGAAACTGAGCCAATCAGTGTTTGATAAAAAATTTAATTCACTTTCATTCGAGATGTTTGGGGTCCTTAAATATTTTTCAGTCGGTTAACCCTTCCACGTGTACATTTTGACCACCACTGGCGAGTTAACTACCTACAT
Organism: Porites lutea; assembly: GCF_958299795.1. NCBI lineage: Eukaryota > Metazoa > Cnidaria > Anthozoa > Scleractinia > Poritidae > Porites > Porites lutea. The sequence continues at coordinate 5,786,997 of NC_133205.1, forward strand.
TGTGCGCTTGACTGATCTTTTAAGGAAGGGAATATCTTAAGGTAGGCAATTGTTGAGATGAATGAGTCATCCACAGAAATCTTTAATAACTCTGAAAAGTCCCGACGTAGCTAGGAGCATATGTTTTTAGAGCAGTTTTCTCCTACATTTTATAAACAAATTTTGGCTTTGGCCGATGGGTAAACGCTTAACTGAACGTCAATGCCTATTTTAGGATTTTGATAAAAGCTCCTTATAGCGCAAATCTCTTTACAAAACTCTTTTTTTTTGCGCATGCCATCGCTTTCTTTTTTCCTAGTCGGGAAAGAACAAGGCTGTGCTGAAGACTTAAATCATTTGGTGTAATGGAATACTGCGAAATAAACGACCTTGTGAAAAGAGCGGATTCAATCAAACATTCAAATGATTTCTTTTCCACTTCACCCGTTCAAAAAAGTTACATTTTTCAAGGTAAAATGTTATTGCCAATATTTTGACTTAAAAAACGTAGCTTTTAGTAAACAGCCGTTATAAATTGTCTTGCCTTTTTCTCACAAATTTAAACGCATCCGTCAGCAAGGTTCCGCCATCGACTGGGTAAGTCAGTAATTAAGGGCAAAAATTTTAATAGCTTGATTTGCCTGCCCGAAAAGTGAATAGATCAGCTGAGCTAGGAACCGAGCGATAAATTTGTTTCAGGAAAAATTGGCACTAGTTTTGATCTGTAAGAGAATATTTAATCCCAGTCATGGTTCTAGAGTTACTTAAGGCCAATAAAAACAAAAGCCGACACCACAACGTTACATGAGTATAATTAATTCGCGGAGAGCTGGGCCCGGAACTGCTCATTCTCCTCCAAGGCCAGGAGTTAGCCCATCTCTTGCAGCGCGCAAGCGCAGGCTATCTTTTGTTTTTGCGTCGTTTGCTGCAAAGTTGAAACATGAACATACGAAACCTTATAATATGACTAATATTTGAAAAATTTATAACGAACAAGTATCTATACGATCAATTTAAAAACATGCGCAAACCGAAAAAAGAAAAACTATTCGGAGGCGAGGCGCTTTTTATAATTTTAGTATTGCTATCGCACGAAACTCCTTTAGCCTTTACGACGTGACTAAAGCCTTAATTCAAAATATAGCAAATCAGTAAAGACGGAGGCCTTGAGTTTGAGCGACAGGTTTGCTTGGCTTTGCGGTCCATTTTTTCGCAGCCGTCGGAGACTGAGAACGACTCGTTAGCTTGCGAGCTCAGCCGTATTTCCGGTCGTCATTTCTCTCCACCCAAAAGTTACTTTTCGGTTGGAGAGAAGAGCGACGACCGGAAATAACTCTGGTTTGAATGCGCAGGCTAGCATTTGCTGACACTTATTCACCGTATCTTTAAAAAAGCGCAATATACCTGTACAAAATTTTTAACTCGCGCGCTTAAAATCGATTTGAATATCTGAAACGGTATCTCATCAGGAAGACTAAACCTAGATTATTCTCTCTTGGTATCAATCAGTACCAACTTTTGTGTTTCTTCGCCTCTGTCTGAAGTATTTTCATAAGAATCAAAATTAAAACCTTAAATACTGACTCAAGATAGGTATATACCATCAAGTTGGTCAAGTTTATAAAATGAACTCTGTTGGAAGTCTGAATGCGACTTTTCTGAAAGGGTTTGGTTTCCTGGCAACATTAGAAAGGAAGTGAACATGCCAGCAATTCGTGTCTTTCCCAGCATAACGCTCTGTCAGTACTTCTGCAAACGAGAAAACACTTAAACATGCAAAGAGTTCATTTTTCGTAACGATATATAACCGTTTCCTAGAAGTCTATTTCCACAAGAGCTATTACAGGTAAGTAGACTCCTTCCGTGTTTTTTTAATAAACACAAATTTGTCGTAGGTAGGTAGCAACTTTATTTAATGAGGGTAACACAAGACAGTAAACACCGATGAACTAGTGGTCGTCAAATATTGAGCCGGTTTCGGGGCTCGAAGCTATGTTTAATTGATTTTATAATTTTCAAACTCGCGAAATTTTGAGTGATGGTTAGGATTTCCCGTAAGTCAGGTGACCACAAGAGTGTGAGTACAATTAAGTTTTATTGGCACGAATGTCTTGAATGTTTCCAAAGGTTATCAAAATAGAAAAATTTCCTGAAATCACAAGTAAGCCAGCTTACTCTCTCTGGCTAAGACCGATAGGATTGCAAAGAATGTTTTCCTAAGGCGTAAATCGTCGCATTATAATCAATGGCTTATGTAGATATGACTGGAAGCTTGAACTTATGACAGTAGATGGACAACTTGTGAGTTCAAAGAAGACTCTAACTTTGCCTGCGATGGTCGAATGTGAATTTCTTGGTCGTTTTTATCACCAGAGTGATAGTCACCTAAGCCTTGCTTGGAGCGGTTGTGACCCGGTGGTATTTTGGAATACCAGAGGTTTTCATTTTCCTCACAAGGTCTTCTGATACTGCAGTTTTTATGCGGGTCAAAGATCTTTTAGCCGTGAGTTTGTTTTCACTGTTTTCATTATATTGTTAATTGTCTGCAATGACCCTTTTTTCTTCAAACGTCTTTAATAGGCGTCTGCCTAGGTACAGTCGAACCTGTCTAATACGGACACCGAAGGGACAGAGCGAAGCTGTCCGTATTAGAGAGTTGTCCGTATAAAAGAGGTCACTATGATGACGTCCCTTTTATGACTCCACTTACAGTTTTGAGCGTCCTGTAGCTAAAACCAGGCTCACACACTTGTCATCTACATTTAAAGTTATTAATTCACAGTACAAAGACACTGTCTTTCAGTAGCATAAAACAATGTACATCTAAGCTACAGACAAATTACTATTTTAAAACGAAACGAGCTACCGCGCAATGCTGCATGTAAAAAGTTGTAACTTAGAGCTCAATTCTGAAAGCGTCTTTCGCTATTTTGCAAGTGCAGTAAACAGCAACTCGAGTACAAAATGTAATATAAAAGATCTTTATGTTATCTCTTGCGTAGTTATTCAAGCCTTCAAAAAGTCGGTTTTGTTCCTCTGTACACCTTTCGCAAATCTTTGTTTGGTATACAGCGACTGGATGGGCTTTGTATCACCTTGTATAGCTCATCAGCCAGACGGGATTCACCCTCTGCAGATTCAACTGATCGGGACTTGGGATTCACCTGATCACCGCAGTCCAGTGTAAGTTTATATGAATTTACTCTCTGGGGCCCGAGATTTAGTGTCCGTTGTCCGTATTAGACAGAGTCCGTATTATAGGTTTTTTTTTTAAGAAAATATATGAGAATTTTGTCGAGACATTGGAAATTGTCCGTAATAGAGAGGTGTCCGTACCAAGAGGTTCGCCAGACAGTATTGCTTAAACTATGTAACAGGACCTCGTATCGACCGTACTGAGCGAGCACCCTGGAGCAGCTAACCAAGGTTTCACTCGTAGACGTCCTCGTCTTGTCTGCGGCCTTCGAGAAGAACTCAACGCCATCCTCATCCTTTTTGAATGGTAAAATCTTCGACCATCATGTCCGGCTTGGTGCATGCTCAGCTTGTCGACGACAGTAAACCGGCCAAAATGCATCGTTAACAGCCAGGGCCGGCCCGGCTCCTCGAAAGATGGTTACCTTTAACCCAAGATTAAGCCAAATTTTAAGCAAGGTTTCCTTGTCTAAGAACATAAGTGCAAATGGTGCTAAAAAGATACTGTTGAGCCTTCACTCTGAGATACAATAATGATAACACAAAATGTTACTCTATAAGCAAGACATAAGAAGGTTAATTACAAAAACGGCCCAAAATTTTAATCCTGGATTAGTGCTATCGGCCTTTCAGGAACCGGGCCCTGGATATTGGGTTTTAGCAATGGCTGGCTAACACTTTCTAGACGGGAACTCTGTAATAATTATCCTTTAAGAGAGACTTTGGATAATTTTGGCCTCCTAAACGTAAAGCCGGTTTTTGAGTCTGGCAAGTACATGTAGTCTTCTTCAGTTCCAGTATGTCATAGCTCTCGTCATTTTCCTCTTTCCCCTAGATTTATTTCGTTCGTTTTTCAAAAATTCTTTTCCAGCAGTCTTTGCTTCGATTCGTTTCGTGGCTTTATTTTCACTTTCCTATTAGGGTAAATTGTCTTGCCGATGTCAGTATTTTATTTATTAATTAGATGACATAATTTAAAAAGGTGGACTCCTATTCACAAGCCTTATTGGCTTCCTTGGGCTCTCTTACCTCATCTTTTTTTACATTTTTATATTTTGTTTGTATGGCAAAAATGATAATAAAGCAAATGAAACAAATAAGATATTTGATTGCTCTTGTTGGAAGCATTTTCATATCAGTCAAACTTTAAACAAGAAAAGATTGTCTCATGATAGGTCAACAAATTGGCAGCTTAATTATTTGACCAATATTTGTCATAATTTTTCTGTTAGACACGGTTGGAAGTCTGAATGCGAATTTGCTGAAAAGGTTCGGTTTCCTAGTAACTCCAGAGATGCAAACATAGACTACGCGAAACATGCTATGTTAGCTGTTTTTCCTACACAGATTCTCTGTCAGTCCTTCTTCACACTCAAGAAAGCGCGAAGAGCCCACCTATCTTTACGGTAACCGTTTCGAAGAATTCAATTTCCACACGAGCTTTCGCAGGTAGGTAAGTCTCTTCGGTTCTTTCTAACTGATGACGGAATATCAGTGAATATCGTGCTATATGAACTAGGAGCTAATGAAAGCTTACTGCCACCTTTTAGAAAGGACTAAAAAGGGACAAGTGGAATCAAAATATTGTCGATAGAAATGTAAATATTGTACATTGAATGTAAATTGTGAACTGAAAACTGTAAATAATTCCGTTCTGTTTTGTACAGTGTTGTGATATTTCGTATTTGTTCAGTACATCAATTAGACCAGTTGCTCTGCAAAATTATTTAGCCCTTGTCCCTGATATATCATTCTCATCATCATCATCATTATCATCATCAACATCATTGTAATTATTATCCTAGAAAACACAGGGTTTTTCCTGCGAAAAGAAAAGTCCAGCCTCCTCAGCAAAGCATAATTGGACAACCCCCTCCCTTCGATCTCGTCGGAATAATGCTCACCATTTGTCCTCCGTCAGTGGTATTTTCCGTTCTCGATTTTTGCTTCAAACCGTGAAAACAACATAACCGCTAGAAAAGGTCGTGTGAAGGAGACAAAATCGTGTGAAGGCAGAAGGAAAGGTTCATAAGCAAAGTGTGAAATATGGTTCACAGTGAAGTCGACTTTGGTCATTTTTAGACCTCGTCGTAGCAATTCTGATGGCGAAATAGGATGTCAAGTCTTGACATATAAATGTCGTGAATTTAATTTCACGGATGGGTCACAGTGAAGTTAATTTTCTTCACTTTGGACCTCGCCGTAGTAATTCTGATGGAGAAATAAGATGTCAAATGTCGAAATATAAATGTAATGAACTTGATTTTGGTCATTTCATACCTCGTCATGTTCATCGTGAGGACGAAATTGTGTTAACAAAACTAGATTCAAATGCTATTTTTATCACTTACATTCTTTTCTTTTCTCTTGTATAGCCAATTAGAACGACCATCATTGTCTTAAGTTGAATCTTAACCATGTGGGTTTCTTTAATAACCTTGTTGCTTCTGACTGGAGACATGATATTCGGGAAAAGGTAGGCAACCTTATGAATTATTTTGACATGTAAAAACCCCTAGGGCGATATAAATGACACAGGAAAGAGGTCAATTGAGGAGAATCTTTGAAATACAGTTCCTTTTAATGGCGTAAATCCATTGTTTTTTAAGTCTCCCCACCCGCCCTTTCCATCTGTCGATCCCCTCTCCCCTAAACTTTATTTTGTAGCTATCCTTTACGTACGAAAGTGTAAAATATAACCTGAGCCATAACTATTGTCTCAGTTGTCTATTGAATCAAAAACCTTCTGAAGCCACCAAGAACAAGAACGTACATTAACAGACTTACTGATATCGCCCCGTGCAAGGTCACACAGACAAACCCAAGACAGTCTTGGATTCTCGATTCCACGCTGTGGATTTCGGATTCCAGGTACTGGATTCCAGTCTTTGTCAGGGGAACTTGGACTCTGGATTCCAAGCTGTGGATTCCTAATCCCAGGTACTGGATCTGGACAGGAGCGGATCGGCTCCTGAACTGGACTTTTTGTCAGTAGAATTTGGATTCCGGATTCATTCCAATCGTTAGCGGGATTCAGGATTCTTCAGCCTAATTCCAGATTCCAAAGCCCGGGATTCCGGATTCCATTAGAAAACACTTTCACTGATTCCGCAATCCGGATTACCTTCCATGGGAGACAAATACCTTTGTTAATAGAGGATCACTCTTGTTGAATTTTTCAATTAACAACAGTGTCAATGAAAAGAGCAAAGAGAAGAGAAGTTCAAAGAAGGCAGGAAACAAGGGTATGGATACAGAAGTGATCTTGACTCTTAAGTGACTTTTACGATATTTGAATTTTAGATTCCAATAATTCGATTCTAGTAACTCTGGGTCGGAGTAACTTGGCTTGTTAAAGGTGCTTGCACCTCCTTTCCGCAGTTCTACAAAGAGTTACCTCAAACAATTGATAACAGTTTTAGGTTCATCGTCAAAGTTTTACTGACTCTACATGACCTGCGTGAGTGAATACTGAATGTAATGTAAAGTGATGTAATGTAATGTTGTAATAGAACGCAATGCAATGTAAAGTAATGTAATTAGTGAAATGTAACTAATGTTTTTTGGGTTGTGATAGTTAATATCATTTGGGTGAAAAATATCATTAGTTACACCGCGTTCTCTGCAATAAAGGAGTGTTCGTTATATCGAGGATCCATTTTTGTCTAGTACCTTACAACCTCCTCTCGGACAATGCTGAATGGTGCGGCAAATCTGTCTTAATTTCCCAATGTTAGTAAAACATCGTCTAAGCTCCAGAAAAGAGCAACAACCTGAAATGTGTCTACGTTCGCAGCTAAACAGCTTCATTCGTTTTAGCAGATTCAGCCAAATGCCCTGTAAAGCTACCACAGAAATCCTCAGCAGACTGTAAAGTTCTAAGGGAAAACGGTCTTGTCGAACAGAGACGCATATTTCAGCTTGCACCACGCCCACCGCTACCCATGCCTCTGGTGAATATGACCATTAACCAGCTCAAGGCTTACTTCCTTCAAGATGACTTTGCGAAGAATTATTTTCTCGGTTATGGGTCCATGCTTCTTAAAAACAAAGGTTTTGCGGCCGAGTGGAGAGCAAAACATCCTGCAGAAATAACTGGGTTCGAGGAGTACGAGGATATGTTTAACGAATTCAGGAGGAATATAGGCAGTAATGTAAGTGAGGTTAACGTTGTTTGCATATTTTAACGTAATCCCTCGAGTCCCCCAGGAATAATCAACATATATTTTCTCTTAACAACATCAATACACAATCAAGGGAAAAATATCGAGAAGTAATGAAATGATCACTTACGATCGTGTATCAAATTCTCTTGACTAATTTTCTAAGGATTTGAGTGGCGATCAGTCTGAAGAATATTTACGTTGATATTGGTGTTTAAAGGATTAAACGCCGCCTTTGTTAAAGTACATTGTGCACCTATACCCAAAGTGAAAGAAACATTTAGGTACCGATAGTGTAAAATTCTGCAATCACATGGAGATGCTAACCATAATTGCGCATTTCAATTAGAGTTTCCCTTTCTTCCACTCCTTCGGTTCAGCTCAACCATTTCTGGCAGAAACTCAGTTTGGTGGCCAAATGAATATAGACCCAACCGAGCTGGATACTGTAGATTGATCGTGTCTAACAATTGTTCATGCACAGTATTGCCAAACTGTTTAGAGTAGTTAATACTGATGATTAATCGGTTCCGTTTTAGGGTCTAAATTATTGTTGTTATTTTCATCATCATCATCATCATCATCATCATCATCATCATCATCATCATAATCATTATTATCGTTATTATCTTTAATGAATTTGTTTGCTCGCTTGTTTCATTTCGCTGTATCTATGGAAATTATTGTAATTTTTAAAATTTGATTCTATCTCAATTCAACACGTCCAATCTATATCCAGGGTAGTTCTGGCTTCTATCGCTTCGCGTCAAATGTAGAACCCTTTAGAGATTTACTCAATGACTGGCCAGATGACGACATCTTTGCTGAACAGAGACTAAGTGGATGTAATCCCATGGTGCTTCGCAGGGTGACAGAAGACTCAGGTTAGTTAACAGTAATCACCTAGGCTTCTACGCAGTCGTTCCTTGTGTCATCACGCAACGTTGTGCACAAATATCGTTGTTGTTATCGTTGCTCATGATTGAAATTATAGATGAACCTGTAAAAGGTTATTGTCGGTACGCGCATGTAATTCTAACTTTTGCTCATGCACTAAGGTGTGGCTCGTTTTGTGAGATTTTCTCTGGTTGAGTATTGATGACATTTTCTTCACTCCACCTTTTTAGAGGACGTGGGGCTAAAATGGTCCGAGTTAAGCCAAACTCTCAACCCGAACTACAAATGGGAAACTGCTATCCAGAATGCTACAGATAGCAATGAACCACTTGCTGAGGTTAAGTATAATCTACTGTTTTCTATTTGATTTTAAGTGGAAGGAAACTTAAGGAAGTAGACGGCACTTGCGTGGAGCCGGAGGCTCTGGCGGTTAGGGAACAGGGATCCCCAGAGGAACCAATGCAACCCGGCAGCAGAGGGGTTTCACAGTATCTGTCTACTTAGAGTAGGAATTTTTCAACTTTGAACAACACACAGGTGGGAACATTAAAGATGAGCAATACTGTCATCAATCAGTCCATTTTTAGCTGGAATATTTTTCGTTCACAAAATGACAGTTTTGTTATGTTTCAGTCAAAACGTTTTTTTTTTTGACTGACTCACGTGTACTTCGTAGAAGAGGTTCAAGCTTTTTGTCCAGTTGGCTGAGATTACAACGTATATATCATCCTGTTGAGTATACCTTGAAAGGCATAAACTAATACTTATTGTTATTATTCTGATTTATCCCTAGGAAATAAGAAACGGCAATGTTTACGTACTCAGATACGAGGTTTTCGACAACATGGTATCTTTTCCAGAATCGGTTGATCAGAATGCCAATCGCACATTGTGGCCTTCAAAATCGCCCGTGGCGCTTTTCGCCATAAAATCCGACGGATTGGACAGACGTCTTCGCCCTGCAGCCATTCAAATCGATTATAAACCAGGTATAGTCAGTTTAAGTGTTTTGGACTGAATTTGAACGAATTTACTCAACAACTGGTAAAAATGTATTCGAGGTCACAGGAACTTGGTAATCAAATGACTGCAGGTGGTAACATGATTTCTGCAAGACCCTTCTGTCCCGTTTAAAAACGCAAACAAGGTTTTTGTCAAGCTCCTTTGCTGGTCGCCAGACTGTAGGCAGCCTGTTTCAGGCGTTCAGATAGTGGAGGACAGCACAAAGAGATATGAGGATGAAAGACAGCGAAGGGTGATCCCTCTAACTTCACGCCACATTTTCTAAACGCCTGTACGCGGCAGAAGCGGATTTAGAACCTAATGTTAAGAGAGGACAGCCTATCCAGACAGACCGTGAGAGTTCTAAGATGAGGGAGGGAGCGAGGTAGAAAACTCGGAAATAACTTTTTCTCGGCCGGATGGGCCTCGGTTTGGCCCAGAATTATAGGGAGGGGAGTACCTACCCTAGATCTTACACAGTTTAGAAATTTGTTTGTCTCGAAAGTTGTGCAATTAAACATTTCAGTTTCCATCACTGTAAATAGATTCTCCTGTATACTCGCCAATGGATGGAGACTCATGGATGCTGGCCAAGATGGTTGTCCAAGCAACAGATTACGCACACAGCCAAATGGTAGAACATCTCCTCAAGGCAAGCAATTATTTATGTAAAAAAAAGAACTTATCTTACGCTATCGGTTTCTCCCTTATAGGGACTGCTGCTTTGTGCAATGTTTGATGGGGGCCTTCCTCTATAAAATTACAGTTTCCGTGCAAATAGAGGATTTAAAGGTAGATAATCTGATTTCTAGCAGCTTCGTTCGATTCGTCTTCGCCGATTTACAAATAGCCGGCGAATAGAGCCATTTCTCCTAGTTCATCGCAGTTTGGGACGTTTCGCGAGACGTCTTAAAAGCGGGGACGAGCGGGAAGAGACGTCTACATTCACAGGCTATTTTTCAAGCAATTGCTGGTACCACTTTCGTATCTTTCTTCTCCTTCTTCTTCTTCTTCTTCTTCTTCTTCTTCTTCTTCTTCTTCTTCTTCTTCTTCTTCTTCTTCTTCTTCTTCTTCAGTTTTTTGTTCTTCTTCTCAGTTCTTAATCTTCTTACAATTTTTTCTCATAGAGCACTTCCATAACCGTCCCTTTTAATTAATCTTCAGATCCATCTTTTTGTCGAGCCCTTCTGCGTGGTTCTTTATCGCCACCTCTCTTCCCAGCATCCACTTCACGAACTTCTAAAATATCACTGTAGAGGTGTCATCGCTACGAACACAATTGGATCCCCATCGTTAGTCATGAAGGGCGGCTACATGGATCAGCTAACAGCCATGGGGGCAGCAGGAACTGTGTTACTGTTACAACGTGGTTACAAAACTTTGAGTTGGAATGATACAGATTTCCGTCTTGATATCCAGGTAAAACACACTCAACTTCGTCTGTTACTGAATGCGGACCCCTCGTGACCGCAAGCGTGCGAACAGCAGACGTTTCTCCGCGCTCATCGCCGCTGAGGGAGGTTTCGCGAAACGTTCCTCAGCGGCGATGAGCGAGGAGAAACGTCTGCCGTTCGCAGGGTACGTGACCACGGGTTGATCTTAATATCGTGTATTCGTTATAGCGGCGAGCTAGAGGTGTTTCTTGTAAGAAAATTTCATTTGGGAGGAAAAGTATTTTTTCTTTATTTTCTATTTACCAGAACGTCGGCTGATGTGAAACTGAAGAATTATAAATTCAACCAAAAAGACAAATATGATCATAAAAATGGACAAAATATTTTTGGTTGTTTCCGCTGTTAAAAGATGTCACTCAAGTAGTATAGTAAGGTGCAGTTAGACCCTTTTTGAGTGTGTGAAGGTGGTGGTTTGTGGTGATGGTGGTGAAGGAAAAATAAAAACGTTTGAGGAAGAACGAAATGGCTGAATTTCTAAGGAGAAGGAAAGGGAAATAAATATGTAAAAAATGCTAGAAAGTGCTAATTTGCCTTCGCACGATTTGCGCGTCGTTGCAAGCCCTGCGGTTGCAAGAATCAGTGAACGGGAGCTAGAATAAATTGTTGTCTGCAATGGACAATGGAAGAGGCGGGAAAATAGAATTTTGATAATGACGCCGCGGCTTTGTGTTTTTAAGTCAAACGCTAGTTAGCCAAAAAGTTATCACGTCATCAGCTATCAAGTATTTCTATTCCAATTAATGAGATTTCCCTGCAAAATAGTGGCCAAATCGGTCACTAATATACTACCCACTCTCGATTGGTTTCCGTTACAGCGAGAGTTAAAACGATAAAGTTGTGCTTTCTGGAGCTAAAATAGTGTCTGTATTCCCGTATTCCGTACGTCCCTACGTACTCAAAAGGGATTATAGTCCTTATAAGGAGAGTTTTTTTAAGTCGATCGTTGAACAAACAAACAGTCAGCTCACTGCTGTCTGTGTTATTGGTGTGTCCGAAATAGCAATGAGTCAGAAATTTGAAATTTGCAATTTGCTAGAGGCTAGCTGTTTCATTTTTATTTGTCTTGTCGTTGTTTTTGACAGAACCGCGGTCTAGACGACAAAGAACTTCTGCCATATTTTCCGTACCGTGACGACAGCGATCTACTCTTGCTGGTTATAAGGAGGATGGTAGAGGACTACGTGAGCACGTAATCACATGAGCATTTTTTCATTCTGTTCATTTTTCTTCACTGCTCGATTGGAGTTTTGATTTTTTGAAACTTATCAATCGAGTCATAGCTAGAGTCCCAACACTATTGCAATTCAATTATGGTTAGTTTTTACAAGAAGTTGGTTTCATCAAATGAGTTAGCAAACTCAGTTTACCACCGTGTTGCCCCGTGTGCTTGTAGAATCCGGAATCCAGGGCTTTGGAATCCGTAATTCAGCACAAGGAATCCGGAATCCCCCTAACGATTGGAGTCCAGAATCCAAGTTCCACTGACAAGAAATCTCGAATCCAGTACCTGGAATCCTGAATCCAGAGCGTGGAATCCACATTCCAAGACTGGATTACTTTGCAGGGGCGAACCGTGATAAGATTGAAAGGTTGACGTTTACAGGGCCATACTAGCTCTTCTGATGGATTTACTCTGACAAAGGGCTAGCGCTAGCGCGCGAAAGTCATTTTTTCAGACCTTATACTTTAGTAAATTGACTTATTGACTCAGTTGATAAAATCAGATAACCGTATCTCACTTCCCCTTTTCCTTTTTTACTTATCCACTCCGTATTTTTATGCCTCGTATTGCTTTCAAACCAACTTTATAATTACTACGTCAATATATATTAAAGCCATCAACACTCAGTCCAGTAAATGACTAGTCCTTGAGCAAATTCTTCGAATCTTCAGTCCACTCCGATAGCCTGGATAGTCTTGAAAGATGTCTGTGACGATGATCCGATATAGCAAATGTTCTTTTCTGAATATAGTGCTATTCCAAAATTTTGGAAACTTTTTAAAGAACACCTGCTTTCTTCTTTAGGTACTATCGTCGCGACAAAGACGTGAGGGACGATAAAGAGCTGCAGGCCTTTGTAAATGAGTTGTCCATCGACGGCACTGGCCCCGACGGTGGAAGTGGACAGGTATGGAGAATGCCGTGGTGCACACGTACTATTGCTTTCAATTTTTCATTAATCGCCCATATGTATAATTTTTTATATCAAACGGAAGCGCGCCTGAAATTCTGGTTGGTCAGGGGTCAGCTTCCATTGTCGGGATCAACTTTAGCAACGTGAGGTGAGCTGGCTAGACAAACAGGAATATCCTTTCTTGGCTCAAATAATTCTTCTTTCTTTCTTTCTTTCCTTCTTTCAGTACAAATATTATGGTATAATGTCAGGGAGTGGCACTCCATATATCATGTCTTTGATTTACAATGTATAACCCGGATGTAAAACGTGTATTTAAAGGGCATAAAAGTACCTAATTCGTCTTCCCTTACTTCCTCTTTTATGACCACGGACGCTTTAGTGTCTTCTTGTCGCAAAAGCACCTAATTATGGGACAGTAGGGCTGCCTTACGAAGTGACCGTATTTGCAGTAAAATATATAATTGTGGGGGTGTGTTCGAGCAACTCGCTCGCTACACGATGAGGTACCAGGAATCTGATTTACATCTTGGCCTTTATTCCTCTTAATCTTCTTACAACTTCTGCTTACTCTACTTCTACTCTACTTTTCCTACTCTTCTCTATTAACTAGTTCAAGTATAGTACAGGGGCGGATCTAGGGGGAGGGTGCAGGGGGTGCGCACCCCCCTCCCCCCCGAGATGACCTGCGGTTTTCTAATACAACTGGCCTGGTATTCTGCAAAAAAAAACTATGTGGTTTATTGGTGTTAAAGTAGAGCAAGAGACGAGTGCACCCCCTCCTAAAAAAAATCCTGGATCCGCCCCTGTAGTAGCGGTTTTTATAGCCAAAGCTGGACATATTTGGGTTAGCTGACCGGAAGAGTTTCTATTGTATTTCTTATCGCTAACACTGCAACAGGTTTGCTATTGTCAGGGAATAGACTAGCCTACGCACAGCCGCAACTGATAAGTACCAAATAACGAAGGTCAGCTCTAAGACCACAAACACAACCACCTGTAACATTCCTAATATGGCAATAAGTAAATTTGCGAGCGAAGCATAACTTCAAATACAAGTAAAAACAAAAGATCAAAACAGGAAAACAGTACGTGGACAAAAACAAGACTTAATGAAACAAAAACTAAACTCAAAAGTTAAGATAGATCTGTCATATTATGTTCACAACATAATAGCAGAACGCACGATGCAAAACAACCAAACCTGACCAGATAAAAAGTGTTTCCAACTCTTCTGTCGCCAGGTAAAAGACTTTCCTTCTGTTTTAAGTGAAAGGATCGAAGTCGTCGACATGGTAACAAGGTTGCTATGGTTACTGAGCGTAAAACACGCCACCGTGAACTACCCTGTGAGTGACTATGGAGCTTTCACGCCTCTTTTACCCACCAAGATTTTTAATGATACTCGCGTTCCACCAGGAGACTTTTCCATCCTGAATTTACCAAGTAGTGACATATCTTCAGTAAGTGTTTTAAAGTCTTCATGAGTCAATAATTATTTATTGACTTATTCATTTCATAAATTTATTTAATCATAAATTTCATGATGATTATTATTATAATAATTTATCGAGTTATAGTGCAGAAGTGCTTGTAATTTTTCAATAAAAGCTTTGTGTACGTTTGAGCTTAATTATGGCGTTTAGCTGAACTTTGGTCAGCTTACAAAAATAGGTAAATCGTGCACTAGTCACTGATAATGACCCATCAGAGCGCTCGTTTTACCTTACATGTTATAATCCTTGTCTTTTTAAGAAACAAAAACCACTGCTTTTTTTTTTTTTCAAATAGAACCTTGGAGACTGGTGTTCCTGTAGATGTAAATTTCGTTTTCAGGCCAGTGTGGTCATGTCACAGACAAAAAATGCGAGACTAATCTGTCGACCACATGGCTGCTCCATATTTACTATTGAGCGCTCACGAAGTTGGTATTTAATTTGGAAAAAGAGAAATTACTCTGTCGCCGATAATAAATTGTTGTATTGCGTCTTTTTCCAACAAATGCTCATGAGGGTGTTGGGTGCATGAGGGAGTGTTGCCCAACTCGCTGCATGTTGTCGGATGACTGTCGAATTCTAGGCTTTTAAATATAAGTCCTTTTCTTTCTTCCACCGATTGTTTTTCCTTATCATCCTTCTAATTATTTTTTTCTCACTCCTTTCAGGCACAAGTTGAGGTGGCCATGAATGTCGGGGCATACCATTATGATACCCTATTTGATTATTATGATGAGCTTTCAGATCCTGAGGCGAGGAAACGCGTGCGATTTTACTACTACTACTTTCAGTATGCTATCAGCCCAACGCTAAAGTTCAGAAACTACAGAAGATTCAGAAAAGGACACCTGACATACCCCTATTTACAGTACCCTTGGCTTCCGAACGGAATTCAAACATAGGACAATTGTAGTAATCAAACAGCTCTAAAATTAATTCCACAGGAAGTTTAGGTTTAAAGGGGGTTCGGGTTCTTACTGCTTCGTCTTACAAATTCACCTTTCAAGTGGTTTTTTTAACCTAAGAATGGAAGGAACTATTCAATTTTGTTTTTAGCTTACGAGGAAACCTTTTTATTCGTTGAGTGGGAGCAGGGACGACAAGGGAACCTTCTCTTAAAACCACCAACAAGCCCTGGAGTATAGAGCTTTCCTACGGGCTTTTAAGTCTTCTTTTTAAAACACTCTATAAAGTGATAAACTCTCTTTACTTATGCTTGCCAACAATGCTCAGGAATTTAAGACAGGGGGTCGATTTATTTAATTTCTTGAGGCGTGACGCAGGGACATAGCAAGTTCATTTAAGCCTGCAAACTGAACCGTCAACCATGACGAACCACAAGAAAAATACAAGAAAAAACGTTTGGTTTAGTTCATTTGAAGCAATTACAAAACGTCCATCAATCGTTGTGACTCACGGTCAGCTGGTAAGTTTAAATGACGAGCTTCGCGCCTCGTTAAAAGCCACACTTAGGCTTAGGCCAAAAGTCGAACTGTTCATGAGGCGAACCAAACTCTAATTTGGGATCTTCCTAAATTAAGTTAGGATCGTCTTTTGCGTCACTCGTAGAGCTTAGGATGCGCCGAACCAATCAATTGAATCAGACCAAGAAGCAATTTTAAGAAAAGTCTCTCTCGGTGACGTCACAGCTCACGGTAAAGTCCAGGATTGACCGAGCTGAGAACTCCTAGGGACTAGGCTGGTTCGTCTCATGAAAAGTTCGACGTGAAGCCTTGCTTGCGCGACTGCCATCGAGTACCTGGCGTTCTTTCATGCAGATCACTACCTTTAGCTGTCTGAATTTCTGATTTTTATGAAAAGAATTAAAAATGATTATAAAAAAGGTATATGAATGGATTGAAAAAGTTTGGTTGGTGAACTTGAGGGATATTAGGGAATAAATGCAGGAATATTTGTATTTGCTGATGAATAAATTATTCCACTAGAAGTCTGTTTATTTGTGTGTTCTTGTCAAAAACAGTCAGGTTTCATCGCCCAGTTGGCTCGCCCAAGAGGTTTGGAGACAACATGATTTCGAGCCACTATTTTCGTTAATCTTTTAGTTTACTATTGACCGTTGCAACAAATAACATCTCACAAAATCGCATGCACCCGAAAATTGCCCTTTATTTTAAATTTTTAGGAAAATGCGCAACAATTTTGCACAGAACGTTTTGGTCGGCGTTTTCTCCGCATTATTTTTCTAAACCAATTTAATTTGTTTATTTTCCTGACACCGGCTTCAAGCTGTATAAGCTGTAAGAACAAGAAATATCGTTAAAATGTGTCTTCGTAGACGGGAATTTTGCGTCTTCAACAGGGCTTTCTGTTTCAGTGCACATGTGACACGACCTTTGGTAATAAATCCGTGTTCTCCTACACGAATACAAAAAATCCGACTAAAATATCTTCATGTAACAGGTAACTATGTGTCACTCAACATAACTATGCATCACTACCCATCACCACCTATCACTGTCCATCACCACCTATCACTGTCCATCACTACACATCACTACATATCACTACACAGCACTACACATCACTACATATTACTACAGATCACTACCCATCACTACACATTGCTACCCATCACTACACATTGCTACCCATCACTACACATTGCTACCCATCACTACACATTGCTACCCATCACTACACATCACTATCCATCACTACCCATCACTATCCATCATTACACATTGCTACCCATCACTACACATCACTATCCATCACTACACATCACTATCCATCACTACCCATCACTATCCATCACTACACATTGCTACCCATCACTACACATCACTATCCATCACTACCCATCACTATCCATCATTACACATCATTATCCATCACTACACATCACTATCCATCACTACCCATCACTATCCATCACTACACATCACTACCCATCACTACACATCACTACCCATCACTATCCAGCATTACACATCACTATCCATCACTATCCATCACTACCCATCACTACCCATCACTATACATCATTACACATCACTATCCATCACTATCCATCACTACCCATCACTATCCATCACTACACATCACTACCCATCACTACACATCACTACCCATCACTATCCATCACTACCCATAACTACCCATCACTACACATCACTACCCACCACTGTCCATCACTACACATCACCACCCATCATTACACATCACTATCCATCACTGTCCATCACTATCCATCATTACACATCACTATCCATCACTATCCATCACTACACATCACTATCCATCACTATCCATCACTACCCATAACTACCCATCACTACACATCACTAGCCATCACTATCCATCGCTACACATCACTGTCCATCAGTATCCATCACTATCCATCACTACACATCACTGTCCATCACTACCCATCACTATCCATCACTACACGTCACTGTCCATCACTACCCATCACTATCCATCACTACCCATCTCTATCCATCACTACACATCACTGTCTATCACTACACTTCACTACACATCACTATCCATCACTGCCCATCACTAAACATCACCACACATCACTACACATCACTACCCATCACTATCCATCACTACACATCACTACACATCACTACCCATCACTATCCATCACTACACATCACTGTCTATCACTACACATCACTACACATCACTATCCATCACTGTCCATCACTACACATCACTACACATCACTACCCATCACTATCCATCACTACACATCACTACACATCACTACCCATCACTATCCATCACTATCTATCATTACACATCATTACACATCACTATCCATCACTACCCATTATTACCCATCACTACCCATCACTATCCATCACTACACATCACTATACATCATTACACATCACTATCCATCACTATCCATCACTACCCATCCCTATCCATCACTACACATCACTGTGCATCACTACACATCACTGTCCATCACTACCCATCACTATCCATCATTACACATCACTACCCATCACTATCCATCACTACCCATCACTACACATCACTACCCATCACTCTCCATCACTACCCATCATTATCCATCATTACGCATCACTACCCACCACTATCCATCACTACACATCACTACACATCACTATCCATCATTACACATCACTATCCATCACTACCCATCACTATCCATCACTACACATCACTGTCCATCACTACCCATCACTATCCATCATTACACATCACTACCCATCACTATCCATCACTACACATCACTGTCCCTCATTACACATCACTATCCATCACTACCCATGAATACACACCACTATCCATCACTACCCATCACTACACATCACTACCCATCACTATCCATCACTACACATCACTGTCCATCACTACACATCACTACACATCACTACACATCACTATCCATCACTACACATCACTGTCCATCACTACACTTCACTATCCATCACTACACATCACTGTCCATCACTACACATCACTGTCCATTATTACACATCACTTTCCATCACAACACATCACCATTCATCACTACATATCACTTTCCATTACTACACATCATTATCCATCACTACACATCACTACACATCACTGTCCCTCATTACACATCACTATCCATCACTACCCATGAATACACACCACTATCCATCACTACCCATCACTACACATCACTACCCATCACTATCCATCACTACACATCACTGTCCATCACTACACATCACTACACATCACTACACATCACTATCCATCACTACACATCACTGTCCATCACTACACTTCACTATCCATCACTACACATCACTGTCCATCACTACACATCACTGTCCATTATTACACATCACTTTCCATCACAACACATCACCATTCATCACTACATATCACTTTCCATTACTACACATCATTATCCATCACTACACATCTCTACTCATCACTACCCATCACTATCCATCACTACACATCACTGTCCATTACTACACATCACTGTTTATCACTACACATCACTTTCCATTACTACACATCATTATCCATCACTACACATCACTACTCATCACTACCCATCACTATCCATCACTACACATCACTGTCCATCACCACACATCACTATTCATCACTACACAACACTTTCCATTACTACACATCATTATCCATCACTACACATCACTGTCCATCACTACACATCACTACACATCACTACACATCACTATTCATCACTACACATCACTGTCCATCACTACACATCGCTACACATCACTACACATCGCTACTCATCACTACCCATCACTATCCATCACTATACATGACTAAACATCACTGTCCATCACTACACTTCACTATCCATCACTACACATCACTGTCCATCACTACACATCACTGTCCATTATTACACATCACTTTCCATCACAACGCATCACCATTCATCACTACACATCACTTTCCATTACTACACATCATTATCCATCACTACACATCTCTACTCATCACTACCCATCACTATCCATCACTACACATCACTGTCCATTACTACACATCACTGTTTATCACTACACATCACTTTCCATTACTACACATCATTATCCATCACTACACATCACTACTCATCACTACCCATCACTATCCATCACTACACATCACTGTCCATTACTACACATCACTGTTTATCACTACACATCACTTTCCATTACTACACATCATTATCCATCACTACACATCACTACTCATCACTACCCATCACTATCCATCACTACACATCACTGTCCATCACCACACATCACTATTCATCACTACACAACACTCTCCATTACTACACATCATTATCCATCACTACACATCACTGTCCGTCACTGCACATCACCACACATCACTACACATCACTATCCATCACTACACATCACTGTCCATCACCACACATCACTATTCATCACTACACAACACTTTCCATCACTACCCATCACTATCCATCACTACACATCACTGTCCATCACCACACATCACTATTCATCACTACACAACACTTTCCATTACTACACATCATTATCCATCACTACACATCACTGTCCATCACTACACATCACTACACATCACTATCCATCACTACACATCACTGTCCATCACTACACATCACTACACATCACTACACATCACTATTCATCACTACACATCACTGTCCATCACTACACATCGCTACACATCACTACACATCGCTACTCATCACTACCCATCACTATCCATCACTATACATGACTAAACATCACTGTCCATCACTACACTTCACTATCCATCACTACACATCACTGTCCATCACTACACATCACTGTCCATTATTACACATCACTTTCCATCACAACACATCACCATTCATCACTACACATCACTTTCCATTACTACACATCATTATCCATCACTACACATCTCTACTCATCACTACCCATCACTATCCATCACTACACATCACTGTCCATCTCAGGTAAATTAAGGCATGGGTCCCCAATGATTCAGTAAAAAAGTGATGGGGGTGGTCTATCTCTGAGCACGAAAGCAGAAGAAAGATGAAACTTTGCCCGATACATACATGTGTGGTGTCTGTCAATTAGGTGATGTTCAATTACGCAAATGTTGTCACGTGACTCCACACGGCCAGAAAACAATAAAAAGTCTTTAAACAAAAATGGCAACACTTTTTGTTGTGAGTTATTAAACCGGACTGGTTTAGAACAATGTGTCATGCAAGCATCTACGAGACTGTGCTTGGCCTTTTTTGAATTTTTTACTGTTTTAGTAAATAAACGGCTTTTTCAACTAGACCCAGTCCCCCAAAGCAATTGTATCCCATCTTAACGCCTTCGATTTTAAATATCTAAAAAAGGCCAAGCACAGAAGTGATACATTAAACGGCATTAACATTATGCAACCGGCAAAATAATTGAAGACACACGAAAAAGTGTTGCCGTTTGAAGAACAAGCTTTTTCCGCCAACGGAGGTCACGTGACCTAATTTGCATAATTTTAAAGCACAAAATTGACACAAACTAAAAATGTGGTTAGCTGGCAAAGTTTTATGTCTCTTCATCTAAAGCTCTTAGATACAGACCACCCCCTCACTTTTGAAGAGAGCAAATTAAGGCAGATTGAGGCCCATGCCTTAATCTACCTGAGATCACTACACATCACTGTTTATCACTACACATCACTTTCCATTACTACACATCATTATCCATCACTACACATCACTACTCATCACTACCCATCACTATCCATCACTACACATCACTGTCCATCACCACACATCACTATTCATCACTACACAACACTTTTCATTACTACACATCATTATCCATCACTACACATCACTGTCAATCACTACACATCACCACACATCACTACACATCACTATTCATCACTACACATCACTGTCCATCACTACACATCACTACCCATCACTATCCATCACTACACATCACTGTCCATCACCACACATCACTATTCATCACTACACAACACTCTCCATTACTACACATCATTATCTATCACTACACATCACTACTCATCACTGCCCATCACTATCCACTCTCTACACATCACTATCCATCACTATCCATCACTATCCATCACTACACATCACTAAACATCACTGTCCATCACTACCACATCACTATTCTTTTCATAGCTTGAGGAAGGCTAAAAATTGGTAGATGACCGTTTCTTTCATGTACATTGAAAACTAGTTTATTTTTTAAATAAATCACTAGAGCAGTGAGTTAAGAACATGCTTTGATGCCGCACAAACTCTTATAATTATGAGGAGTAAACTAATCAACCGAGAACCGACCCAAATCTGTTTTGCTTACGCTTTCTTTGATTGGTTATCCTTCCACCTGTAATAAAAAAGTGTACGCCATTCTTATTGACTGTATAAGCTCTTCTCACATTTGAAAATAAAGCGTATAAATTTCTGCAAATAACCTTTGCAAAATAGAATTCTCGTGTTACGTGTATTAGTGGAAGGAACAAGAACTCATTTTTATATTGATGTTCTTGCTGCCATTGCCGTCGTCCAGAAACAAACCACAAGGGCCTTGCAGTGTTCCAATATACCCAGGTCTCCTAACCTTTTCTCTCTTATTTTATTTTTTCATGTTCTCTTTTTCGACAAAACGTGATATTAGGCAGTTTCAGCTTGTAGTCGGCAGAGAAATGACGTGAAATGTACGGAAAAGCGTGATGCACGTGAATGCCTAATTTCACCTTATGGAGGACGTTGATAAGCTACGACGAAATTTCTTTCTCTTTGTACACTTGAGTGCGGTCCCCAAGAAATCAACTCTAGGGAAATTAACCTACAGTAGACATTTTCAGCGAGTTGTAATAATAGCGACAAAGTCTGAAAACGTGCCAATTCATTTTAAAAGTGACCTTTTCGTTGCCGTCGCCATCTTCACGGTGTAGTCGTGCAAGGACGGTAAAGAAATGTACATAAATGAGTGACGCACGTGCAAAGTTGATGTCTTGCGTAATAAAATTAAACCCGTATTGCTTCCTCATTGCTGTCGCCGTCGTCGTTGATGGGAGCTTTAGCAAGGACGACGGCGACGGCAACCAGGCCCCGGTTGTTCAAACGTTGGATAGCGCTATCCAGCGGATAAATCACTATCCAGCGGATAGCGTAATTGATTTCCGCAATACTTATCCGCTGGATAGTGATTTATCCGGTGGAGAGCGCTATCCAACGTTTGAACAACCGGGGCCAGGACGTCAAAAAAAGCAATAGGTTTATTACGCAAAACAACAACTTTGCACGTGCATCACACTTTTTTGTACATTTTTTTACCGTCCTTGCACGACTACGACGTGAAAATGCCTAATTACAAGTTTTATGGAGGACGTAAACAAGCGACGACGAATCTCTTTTTCTCTCTCTAAACTTAAGTGCGGTCCTCAAGAAATCAACTCCAGGTAAATTCGCCTACACTTGCCATTTTCAGCAAATTGGAATAAACGTGACAAAGATTGAAAAAACGGGAATTCATTTTAAAACTGACGTTTTCGCTGCCGTTGCCGTCGTCGATGCTAAAGCTCCCTGTGCGGCGCGAACCGAACCGCGGTTTTGGCATACCCCTCATAACCCAATATCACAATGAAAAATAATCAATAAAACTTCTTATTTCAAAGTATAAGGCACATAAGTACATGATTTTTGTTGTGCTATTTTTGTTTATTTTCTTTCCTCACATATAGGACTAAATCCTTCAACCATAGGGAAAGCCAATACGATATCATCAGTCAAGTTATGTAATGCAGTTACAGCATGTTGAAACTGCCAGAGACCTCAGTCCTGTAATATTATTACAGCTTAAAACTATAGTGGTCGTTTTTTAAGCAAAAAGAGCATGTTTATTTGGAAACACTTTTTAACATTTTCTTCTTTTCGTAACCACTTTTATCTTTATTGTTTAGTGACTAGTTACAGAAACATTGCTTAATATTGAAGCAAAAATGTAAAGGGCACTTTAAAGGAAAAGTGGCATGGTCACTCTGGATAACAAATCGGAAAAGGGGATTATTGCGAGTAAAAACTTGCAAGAGGTGACAGGCCGCACATCTTCACCGGCGTGAAACCTTTGAAAACCTTTTACATATTGCTCCATTGCCGGAGACCTCTTTCAGGGATCTTACAGTTTAAAATGATATAGCTTATATATAGCGGACCAAGATACAGCTCGGTACAGTTTATGTTCAGCAAAGGAATATCGTGTAAGTTGAGCAGAACCTTTAAAATGTACAACAGACAATTTGTTCAGTTCGCGCGTATTGATTTGGTAAGCGTTTATATATCCACCCTGGTTTGTTTGGAGGATCGAAAATGGCGCGGTTTGATTGCCATGATTGGTTCTTTGCAATTAACCAATCAGGTTGCTGTAGGTTCGATCCGTGTTTTCTCAAAGCTAGGTTGTGTTTTTATAAGGGTTTACCGCACCATTTTCGATCCTCCAAACAAACCAGGGTGGATATATAAACGCTTACCAAATCAAGCAATACAGAATAGTTTAGAGTTCACCTCAACCATCCCAGCACATAGCAACTGATGAGAAACGTAAGATTCGAAACCGCCGGTCTTGCTTGTAAACTTATATTTAACTGCAAACATTATGTAGTGGCACAAAGAAGCCAGTCAATTGATTGGTAAAAAAACAAAATGCTAATGGTATTGGAAAATATCGAGCTTTAAAATACTCTCCTCTGATATTAAAACAACAAGAGACATTTACAAAGCGATTGAGTTTTAAAACGACATTCAAAGGACACAGCATCAGCCGTGATAAATACACAAAACCAGTGTCAGATCTGGATATATTTAAAGGCTACGTGCTGTGTACAGCTGAACATTGTTCTCTGAGATCGCGTAAACCTAAACTTTACGGAGATGTTTAGTGATGTGCAGTGATGGACAGTGATGTGTAGTGATGGAAGGTGATGCGTAGTGATGGATAGTGATGTGTAGTGATGGACAGTGATGTTTACTGATGTGTAGTGATGGACAGTGATGTGTAGTGATGGATAGTAATGTGTAGTGATGGACAGTGTTGTGTAGTGATGGACAGTGATGTGTAGTGATGGAAAGTAATGTGTAGTGATGGATAGTGATGTGAAGTGGTGGATAGTTATGCGACGGTGATGGACAGTGATGTTTAGTGATGGAAAGTGGTGTGTAGTGATGGATAATGATGTGTAGTAATGGACAGTGATGGATAATGATGTGTAGTGATGGATAGTGATGTGTAGTGATGGATAGTGATGTGTAGTGATGGACAGTGATGTTTAGTGATGTGTAGTGATGGACAGTGTTGTGTAGTGATGGACGGTGATGTGTAGTGATGGATAGTGATATGTAATGATGGACAGTGATGTTTAGTGATGGAAAGTGATGTGTAGTGATGGATAATGATGTGTAGTAATGGACAGGATGGATAATGATGTGTAGTGATGGATAGTGATGTGTACTGATGGATAGTGATGTGTAGTGATGGACAGTGATGTTTAGTGATGTGTAGTGATGGACAGTGATGTGTAGTGATGGATAGTGATGTGTAGTGATGGACAGTGATGTGTAGTAATGGATAGTAATGTGTAGTGATGGACAGTGATGTGTAGTGATGGAAAGTAATGTGTAGTGATGGATCGTGATGTGTAGTGATGGATAGATATGTGCAGTGATGGACAGTGATGTTTAGGGATGTGTAGTGATGGACAGTGATGTGAAGTGGGAGGACAGTGATGTTTAGTGATGTGTAGTGATGGACAGTGATGTGTAGCAATGGACAGTGATGTGAAGTGATAGATAGTCATGTGTAGTGATGGACAGTCATGTGTAGTGATGGATAGTAATGTATAGTGATGGACAGTGATGTGTAGTGATGGACAGTGATGTGTAGTGATGGACAGTGATGTGTAGTGACGGATAGTGATGTGTAGTGATGGATAGTGATGTGTAGTGATGGACAGTGATGTTTAGTGATGTGTAGTGATGGACAGTGATGTGTAGTGATGGACAGTGATGTTTAGTGATGGACAGTGATGCGTAGTGACGGACAGTGATGTTTAGTGATGTGTAGTGATGGACAGTGATGTGTAGTGATGGACAGTGATGTGTAGTAATGGACAGTGATGTGAAGTGATAGATAGTCATGTGTAGTGATGGACAGTCATGTGTAGTGATGGATAGTAATGTATAGTGATGGACAGTGATGTGTAGTGATGGACAGTGATGTGTAGTGATGGACAGTGATGTGTAGTGATGGATAGTGATGTGTAGTGATGGATAGTGATGTGTAGTGATGGACAGTGATGTTTAGTGATGTGTAGTGATGGACAGTGATGTGTAGTGATGGACAGTGATGTTTAGTGATGGACAGTGATGCGTAGTGACGGACAGTGATGTTTAGTGATGTGTAGTGATGGACAGTGATGTGTAGTGATGGATAGTGATGTGTAGTGACGGGTAGTGATGTGTAGTGACGGGTAGTAATAGATAGTGATGTGTAGTGATGGGTAGTGATGGGTAGTGATGGATAGTGATGGGTAGTGATGTGTAGTGATGTGTAATGATGGATAGTGATGGGTAGTGATGGATAGTGATGGATAGTGATGGGTAGTGATGGATAGTGATGGATAGTGATGGATAGTGATGTGTAATGATGGATAGTGATGGATAGTGATGGATAGTGATGGATAGTGATGGATAGTGATGGGTAGTGATGGATAGTGATGGATAGTGATGGATAGTGATGGGTAGTGATGGATAGTGATGGATAGTGATGGGTAGTGATGGACAGTGATGTGTAGTGATGGATGGTGATGGGTAGTGATGTGTAATGATGGGTAGTGATGGGTAGTGATGGATAGTGATGGGTAGTGATGTGTAATTATGGATAGTGATGGATAGTGATGGGTAGTGATGTGTGATGATGGGTGGTGATGTGTAGTGATGGATAGTGATGGGTAGTGATGGACAGTGATGTGTAGTGATGGATAGTGATGGGTACTCATGGACAGTGATGTGTAGCGATGGATAGTGATGGGTAGTGATGTATAGTGATGGGTAGTTATGGGTAGTGATGGATAGTGATGTGTAATGATGGGGAGTGATGGGTAATGATGGACAGTGATGTGTAGTGATGGATAGTGATGGGTACTGATGGGCAGTGATGTGTAGCGGTGGATAGTGATGGGTAGTGATGTGTAGTGATGGGTAGTTATGGGTAGTGATGGATAGTGATGTGTAATGATGGGCAGTGATGGGTAGTGATGGATAGTGATGTGTAATGATGGATAGTGATGGGTAGTGATGTGTAGTGATGGGTAGTGATGTGTAGTGATGGATAGTGATGGGTAGTGATGGGTAGTGATGGATAGTGATAGATATTGATGTGTAATGATGGATAGTGATGGGTAGTGATGGATAGTGATGTGTAATGATGGGTGGTGATGTGTAGTGATGGATAGTGATGAGTAGTGATGGACAGTGATGTGTAGTGATAGATAGTGATGGGTAGTGAGGTGTAGTGATGGGTAGTGATGGGTAGTGATGTGTAATGATGGATTGTGATGTGTAGTGATGGGTAGTGATGTGTGTTGATGGATAGTGATGTGTAATTATGGGTAGTGATGTGTAGTGATCTGTAGTAATATGTAGTGATGTGTAGTGATATGTAGTAATGTGTAGTGATATTTAGTGATATGTAGTGATGTGTAGTGATGGACAGTGATAGGTGGTGATGAGTAGTGATGCATAGTTATGTTGAGTTACACATGGTTACATGTTACATGAAGATATTTTAAGTGGATTTTTTATATTCGTGTAGGAGAACACGGATTTATTACCCGACCTTTAGTACCCAGTCCGCACTATTCCAAGACACGCGCACATTGGTTGCACTCTGTGAAAATCCAAAATGGCGACCGACCAGAACGAAGATGAAGGAGGTTATCGTTGGTTAAACCAGTATGAAAGAACATGGTACGTATCATTGATGTCTTAAGTATCTGCTGATATCTCTCCCGTTTTACAAATAAACGGCGATTTGTTTGACAGAACTTAAAAGTCTTGCAACTGCAACTCGACCAATCAGCTGATTAAAATCTTCCATATTATATCTATTGTGACGAGTGTTTTCATATATTATTGCTGGCCGATCGTTAAAGACCTTTACCTAATAAAAATCAAGAAACTTTACGGAATTAAGGGGAAAATATGGAAATTTAGAAAATTTCGCCTCTAGATGGTTGAGATGTACAAAAATCCTTAGCAGCCATGCATGGCATGGGGTTCAAGGGTTCTGTCAGGGAAAAGGTTTGGTGCTGATCGTTGGCTTAAAGTATAAAAATGAGAGGTGGAATGGTGGTTTTCCCTACAGTTGTTATTGGTTTGCTCCATGGTGAGTTTTCCTTGGCTAAACTACAGAAAACAGGGGCACTCAGCCATCTTTGCATCCACTTCTCAGATGTGCCATATATTTAATAAGCCACCTTATTATTAATTCAAAATATTTCCCCGTTTCTGATTCACCGCAGCCAGCTACTGTTGACCAAATTTGGCAAGAATTTTGTCATATTGAATCGATGACGTCAAAATGACGTCAAAAGTGCAGCCTGGTTGCAGGTTATTGAACCGTTGACTGTGAAAACCTGGGGATCAGGTTGAGTTATTTTGGTAGTTAGAACAAAATGGCGGAACAATCGGTGGAACTTTTTACTCGTTTCACGTTTCTACTCAGCCTAATTCAATAATAGTTGCTAAATGTTATAATATGGGCTAGGCTATCGACAGCCTGACCACCAATAGCACTAAACTTCTCGTTAAAAGAAAAATAAAAATTACCTGAGATAAAAAATTTGCTGCAATACAGCACTGCCTAAGCTTTGCAGACATTACTAACTGGGGTTCTTGGTTACATCAGTGATGCGGGCTTAGCCATCCACTGCCAAATGAAATCTTCAGTTATGCAGGCCCATGTTGATATTAGACACCCAGCATTTTTACACAGACATTACTGTCAGTTAGTTTATTTGTCACAGCTTTGACATTCCTTTCTTGCCATGAAGGGAAGTTATTCAAGAAGATGCAGAGGGCTCGCTTCAGACTGTGGTTGATGAGATATCACATAGGACTAAAAGGCGAAGGTGTGTGACTGGCTCTGCCAATGAAAGTGCTGGATAGTCATAACTTGAGTACATGGAACTGATATTTGGGCTGTCACTAAGGCAGAGATGCCAACCTCCAGAGATCTAAAATCTGGAGATTCTTTCTTTTGCTCTACACCTCCCCCTCCCCCCCTCCCCACCCACAAATTAATCCAGCCACCAAATTATGACATGGGTATGGCTGAGGACATTGCATGAAGTCTTGCATGAAGTTCATACTATCAAAATTCGCTTTCATCATTGTAATGACAAAATAATCTTTGCCCGTTACTTAATACAACCAAAAGTGTCCCAGAAACTGTACAATGAAAAAAGATCTAATTTTGAGAAAAAAATGGGCTAAATTTCAAACTAAAGACAGAAAAGCTGAAATGTCCATTTTATCTGGGAAATTTGGTTTCCCAAACAGGAGAGCGAGAGATCAGTGCCATATCTGGGAGACTACCGGATAGTCAAGGAGAGTTGGCATACATGTATATGCTAGGGATCATGCTGTGGATTTCCCCCGGCTCCCATGAGCTTAATCCCCAGCTACTTTTATAGGAGACAAAAGAAAATTATAATAAATAGTTCCAACTTCTTAGTTGTTCAATTCCCTGCCATCTAATTGCACATACCCTGGCAGCAAGTCTAGCCAGATATAAGAAAAACCCATCATCACCCATGGTCTTAAATGGCACTGAATGCCTTTTAATTGACACTGGTATTTGCAATTTTTTTTTAGACTTATGGGGAGAAGCAGCAACATTCGACTTGGGATGGTAAGGAAAAAAAAAAAACAAAATTATAAAATTTTGTTGCATACATGGTTTATACTTGTAATGGCTTCATTAAGTATTGTTTTCTTTTTTTGTAATTTTTGTGATTTTAGATGCGCCATCTCTTTGTTGTTGTGGACATGTCTCGAGCAATGGAAGAAGCAGATCTGAAACCCTCTCGTCTTGCCTCTTCTGTGAAGGTGAGGATTAATTAGAATTACTGTTAAATGTTGTACAGTACATGTAGGTACGAGAAATGAAGTCTAACTATTAACTGTTTTGTTCCAGAAAATATCCATACACCCCCCATAGATGGTTTTCTGGTTTGAACACCCCCCTGTTGGAAATTCCGGTTAGGTTTCATACTTTTTTTTCTAATTTTGGCCCTTGAGACCCTGCTCTAACAGTGAGGGTTGTCAGAAAGTTCTAAAGTAGATGGCTGAGGTGTCAAAGTAAGCGGCTGGAGTCCAGGGATATTTTAGTTAAAAAAAGCCATCTGTAAAGAAATGCCAAGCAGAGTAGCCAGCCAATACTAACCAAGTGGGTTAGCGGTGTCGGTGATTTTTGCTGGCAGCCAGCTACTTCTGACAACCCTGAGCAGTATGGACGACTGTCAACCATACTTGTCATTTCAATCCCATCTATTCTGAGTCTGGCGCAGAAAACCTCAGATTCATAATGATGGAGGCATCATAATAGACAGTCAGTCATTTGTTCAGTGCCTTGTGTCATATGTAAATAGATTGAAAGTGGCTTCAAAGCCAGCTTCAGCTTGGATCTCAGACTCATTTCTGTATATTTTTAGGTATATTTTATGCACTTTCTTCAAGACCAAAAATACCATAAAGATGTTCTGTTCTGCATTATGTACTCTGGTACTGTAGGGCTATATGGAAGATGTAGTACAAGCAATGTGCATTTTAAGAACATAGAAGTACTGTTAAAAAGAACTGCATTGTTTATTTTTTTTTTTTTATTTTTTTTTTCATGTGTTTCTTATTCTTTTAGCTCTTAGAAGATTTTATAACTGAATATTTTGATCAGAATCCTATTTCACAGGTAAATGTTATTACAAAGTACTCTTAAACACTGGCTTGAATTTTATCAGCCTGTCTGTGTTAATCTACTTAAAGTTTCAATTCCCATATTTTAATCTTGTTATACATTGTTCTCTGCAATTTATATTTTTGTGGCACATCTAGATTGGTCTTATTGTGACCAGGAACAAGAGAGCTGAGAAAATAACAGAATTAAGTGGTGAGTTTTTGGACCAAATAGGACAAACCTATGTCCATGTTTTGTCAGGGGGTGAAGTATTTTTGTTACATGCTTAAGCAATTGCAGGTCTACATGGCATATCAATTTCTTAAAACACAAAAGAAATGTAAACGCATATTTAAATTAATATAAATTATCTTTCGGTGTTGTCTACCTGCACAGGTAACCCACAGCTACATACCAGCAGTCTTCGCAAGGCTGCGAGTAAGGCTTGCACAGGGGAACCATCTTTACAAAACGCCATGGAAGTTGCCATTCAGTCTCTAAGGTAACAAACAACTGTAGTTTATTTCAGTTCATTGTAGCCAAATTGTTTCTAGAGGTGATTATTGATATATATATATTTTTTTATCATTTTATTTTGTTTGGCGGGGAAGTGGGGGGGGGGGGGGGGTAGGTGATATTAGTATCAATACATGTAAATCAGATACAATTCATTTTTCTGTGATTAAATTTAGGCACATGCCTAGTCATGCCAGCAGGGAAATCCTCGTTTTGTTTGGTAGCCTCACATCCTGTGACCCTGGAGACATCCATGAGACAATACAGGTAATGTATCTAAGTTACTGGCTACTACAAGCAGGATAAATTTTAGCTAGTCCTTTGGAAAAGCAGAGCTTTAATTTTGCTTACCCAGGCCCATTGCATCCTTGTCTAAGTTTATGATCCTCAGCCTCAGCCTTGACCCCGCTTTAAGTCCAAGAGTAAGCAACATCAGTTTTGTTTTTGTTTTGTTGCAAGGTTGACCATCTATGAGAAACTGTTGATTGTGTAAGAACCCATTAACAGGTGTCTGTATTATTGAGCGGGTTCAAATTGGAGAAAATGGAAGGGCTAGCCTGGAACCAGGCTCCACATTGTGAGAGGTATTCTGGGGAGGGGAAAGGGTGGCGCCCTTTCCCCCTCCCCCTCCCCAGAATACTGCTAGGCTCTTGGCTCGCAAATATTTTTCCTATTTGACCCCGTTTTTTGCTTTTTTCCCTCACTGCGGAGCCTGGTCCCAGGCTATGCAAGGGCTTTCCCCATTGACAAAGAAAACTGTCTGTAATAATATACTGAGGTGTCACTATTAAGCGGATGTCTGATATGTAAAGTGGGGTTCGACTGTACTAACTTTTATTTGAATAATTTAGACTTTACAACAGCAAAACATACGATGCTCTGTCATTGGACTGGCGGCGGAAGTACGAGTTTGTAGAACAGTTTGTTCTGAGACACAAGGTGAGAAAGATCATGCAATATGAAATTTTAAAGTAAAGGATATAAAAAAACCTACTTTAAAATGTGCATTTCTTACTGTTATGTTGAAATTAATAGGCAGCTATGGAGTGATTTTAGATGAAAGACATTACAAGGAACTTCTAATGCAGCATGTAATTCCACCTGTGGCGAAGGTATGCACAAGTTAATTATTTTTCCTTTGTTCTTGTACTTAGACTGTCCACAATCCCCTATTTTTCTGTAAGGTACTTATGAAACCAAGATGGCCACTAGTAAGGGAAATTGCTCAATCTCGACGATCTTATTCTAATTCTAAATTTGTTTAATATGCAAAAGGCATGGCCCATCACAGCAGATGTGCAAACGTGCTTGTGCCAGTGCTAAAATATGAGACAAGGTGCGAAGTTTGAATTAATAATGATAATGATAATGATGATGATGATGATGATGATAATTATAACAATAATAAAAGTTCTGGACTATCCTGTACTGCAAATTCTAATTAGCGTTTTACCATAAGGTAACAAGTCATTGTCATAGCATATTGCCCTCACTTACTTTGTTCTTAATATTAATTTGAAACATTCCAAAAACTTTGCAATAAGATGATCTATTAATACAGTAACATCGAAAAGTGTATTCTATTTGTTACAGGTCGACACTGAAGCTGCTTTGATACGAATGGGTAAGAACTCTTTCAGCATAAACGTGCGCTTTTGGCCATTTTTACTGTTGTGTACGAGACTGGGTCAGCTTTGTGTCAGATTGTAATCCCTTAGTGTAGTTCGACACAACAGTGAACAGCCAACAAGTAAACACTGTAAAACACTCATACTCATGATTTAGTTCTTTAATAACGAAACAGCACTGTCTTTCCTTGATTTGAATATCCTTTTCTCACGTAACCGTTTTGTATCTTTTTAGGTTTTCCTCAACATCTTTCAAGTGGACCGCCTTCCTTGTGCATGTGGTGAGAATATCTTTTAAAGAATTTTTAAAAGTCATATTGTTAGATTTAGTGTTAGAAGACGGAAAGGACAGTACCGAAGCTCTGAGGCCCTCTTAAAAATTAAATGACTTAGCACATATTGCAAGCGAGGAACATCGAAAATATGTATAATGTTGATTTAATGCCCCCTCTCATTGTTTCAGAACCAGCAGGTCGTTTTTGTGTTTACTGAAGTTAAAAAGTAGCATTATCCTCGTTTCTTCACAATCTTGCATCTAGCAAGACTTAAGTGTGGATGATTAATTAGTAACTACTTTGTATTCTTCATTCTTCCCGGGTGTATACAAACCAATTTAATGACCAGCTCCCATTTGGCTTGTTAGCTTAACTGATTAGAGCGCTGCACCGGTTTCGCAGAGGTCTGGGTTCGAATCGCGGCAAGCCTGAATTTTTTTTAGGCTTTCTTTTGCAACTGGGTAAGTTATGAATTTAACTGTGATGATATAAAACATTGCTAACAAGGTTATGATTGGTAAGGGAATCTTCTTGGGGTTTTCTTCGGTAATGTTTGTAACATTTAAGTGTTATGTTCAATTTTATTTTTCTAGTTGAAAAAGGTTATGGATTTGTTGCAATAAACCACACAGTATAATAACACTGAAGAAGTTTATCCGCCATCTATCTATTTATTGTATGTTTTTCTTTTAGTCATTTGGATGTCAACGGAGGGGTTAAAGGTTTCAGTACATCAGGGTATTTTTGTCCACAGGTATGTCAAGTTGCTAAAATTTCTTAGCAAGTGTGCCAACGTCAGATTGGCTAGAATTTAGATTCTTCACTTGATTTATGAAATGGTTTCGATTTCGATTTTCGATGGCTTGACAGTGAAACTAACAATTCAGCTGACTCTAAAACAGCTGCATTTTTTTGCCAAATGATGTTGATGTATAGTCCATGGCTCTACTGTCATTGGCGCCTTGAAAACCAACATCCCTCATGACCTTTACCGTGTAGCATTTATTGCAGTGTTTCCTTTGTGTTTTTGCTTTGCAGTGTAAAAGCAAGTATTGTGATTTACCTGTAGAATGTAAAGTATGTGGTAAGTACATACGGGTGTAGTGGTTTAAATAATAGCTTTTTCTACATTCTAAACTCACAGGTGCAACCGAGTCTCAGGACACTTCGCCACGGGCTGCACGCACCCCACGTTGGACTAGTCTTACTTAGACGGCAATCGTAGAACGTCATCTTTTCTCACAAATGAGTCATTCTTAGAAGATAAATTCTCCTAGTCTTCACTATAATATTTTTCATTTAGTTTTAACACTACTTAAGTCTGTTTTAATAACGGTCCCATGCGTTTAGGTCTAGTTTATATGAAGACGCAAGCAAAAGCACAAAGAAGTGACACACTTTCCGTAGATAATCAACCCTTTGTTGTAAAAACGGCCGTAAGTCTTGAGTCATAACGGTCAAGCCACTACTGTTTTTTAAAATATATATATATATATTTGTTATTTTATTGTTTTAAGGAAGAAGGTTGCGTGTCGAGCTGGGTGCAAACTGGTGAAAACTCCTTTCTCTCATTTTGCAGGCTTAACTCTTGTATCAGCTCCTCATCTGGCTCGATCCTACCAACATCTTTTCCCTCTACCGCAGTTCACAGAAAGAGATTTGTCAGGGATCGAGGACAATCAAAACATCAGGTAGCAGAGCAAAAGTTGTGTTACTGTATTACTTAGTAATTCTGTCGTAATTAATAGGTGGTGATCTATTCCTATCTTTTCGAAAGACACTTTTATCAAAATACACTGCAATGTGCTAAAATGCAGTTTTCAATCCCATTTTGCTATATCCAGTTGCAGATAATTTATGCTAGAGATAATATACCTTATTTGGGCTCAAATGGCCTGCGGCCCATGATCTTGTTCTTGTGATCCCCCCTTCTCGCCTAGTCACGTTTGTTAGCAATACAAGACTATGTTCTTAGGTCACGTGTGCGGTTCGACTCCAGTGAATTCCCTATGGGCCAACCCAGAGCAACCCAGAATGAAGTTCTATGCGGACGTGAAGACGTTTGCGTGCGCAAAAAATAGCTTGGCAACCAAACCTCCCAACGTTTTGCGAAAACTAGATGACAGCTTAGCAACGAACATTATTTCGTCACTTGACACAGTGAAAAAGCCTGTAATGTGAGTTTCGGTCCACACATCGCAAAGTCCAGCCGGAGGAAAAAGACAAATTGTTGAGGCGATTGTTCACTCACTCGTATTTAAACTTCTCTTCTTGTAGACAGAACCACTGTTTTGCCTGTCAGAAAGAATTCACGGAAAATGCTGTAAGTTACTTTTTGTCTGTTTCCTTGTTCTTAACCGTCAAGAACTCTACCGAAGTTTCACTGATTTGTTAGGGCTTAATTTAAAATAGATTTTTATTGTTTTTTGTAATACTTTATTGACATTTAGCGGTAACAATAAAGGACTCAATACCATAGCTTTCGGGCTATTCTAACCCACTACGTAATAGGCTCATCTACCTGTAAACAAAAAAAGTTACAGCCGATTATAAGCCCAATCAGATAAAAGCCCCCCCCCCCCCCCCCGGTTGTATTGAAAAGAATTCGATTTATTAAGACGTTTTGAAGCCTGAAAAGAACAGTAAATGCAAAACTGTTTTGGCCGGACTGTTAAAGCTTCGGTAAAACGGGCAACAAAAAGGTGCAACTTGTTCAACGAGTTCAAAAGCGATGGTGCGCGTTTTGCCACCCACGTTCAAACCTGTTAACAACCTGATTTGTTGGTGGACAGGTTTGATGAGGATGCTAAAACGCGCACATCGGTATTCATCGTCGTTTTGCAGCAATGTTGTAAGACAAGTGAGGAGGCAGCGTGGCCGAGCGGTTAGGGCGCTGGACTTACAATTCGAAGGCCCCGTCTCGCTCTGACCGCCAGCTGGATTTGTTCTCGGTAGCCCCGAGTTCAAATTCTCGAACATACTTGTAAACATCCAAGTGGTTTGCCTCCGGCCAGTTGGGATTCTTAACCCTATTGTGTTTGATTAAAATTATTTGTTTCAGGAATTTTCTGGCCCCACTAGCAATTGTACTATAAACATAGCCGAGGGTAAATAACGAAAATTTAAGTTGTATGTTTTTTGTTGCCCATTTTTCTGTACCTTAAAGCTTGTTTAGAAGCTCTTTTTCTATTCCGGTTATGAGCCCCTCCCTCCTAAAACCCTTACGAAAATGTATAAGCCCAGGGGGCCTTATAAGCGGCAATTTACTGTAGACAAGAGACAACTTAAGAATATTTAGAGCTTTGAGTTCACTGATGCGCTTTTGAAAATCAGGCAATAAGTAAAATAACTTTGTCATTTTTCTTCAGGTTTATTGCTGTCCTCAGTGTGAACATCTGTTCTGTATGGACTGTGACATCTTCATTCATGACTCTTTACACAGCTGTCCCGGATGTACTGCCGCCCCACAGGGGGAGGGCTGAGACCTTTCATAGTTGTAATATTATTTATTTATCACCCACAATAAAGACGTTTGATACCATTTTTGAGATGACCGCTTTATTTTATAATAAAACTTCCCTTTTATATCAAGCTGTAGATGATTTTCGTAGACGTTTTTCGTTTTTCATATGTTTTGCTTATTACAAATACAAATGGTCTCAATTCATCCAGGGCTAGTTAAACAAGTTATGTAACCAGGGAACTTAAGCAAAGGCGTTTTTGAGCAACGCATGTCAACCGGAAGTGGGCTTTTTACATTCCTGAGCATTGATTTTGCCAAAATTTTCAGTTGAATCGCCTCTACAAGTGTGAAGAAACTAAGTAATACAAATTTTATAGCGTCAAGGCATATTAACCCTTTAAGCCCTAAGAGTGATCAGTCCAGTTCATTTTGTTTTGTTTTGCCAATTACTCGCCCTCAATCGCTATGGAACTGAAAGTAGGCAAAGAAATCACATGTAAAGGACAAAGTCAGAGATTAGAGACAAACAAATATGTCCCCTGAGCATTATTTTTGAAGCTGCAAACAGCAGAGTTAAACTTTGAAAAACTGTTAGGCCGAACAGTTTTCAGAAACCCTAATTTCAATCCGTTTCAATCTTCTTCAGTTTTGCCCATCCGTGGCAGCTGTTGTATCTGTTGCGTTATTTTAACCTTCCTTTAACGTTTTAAGCGGTTATTTTTATGTTTCTTTTAATTGAAAGAGCATTTTGCAAAAAACTAATTTGGCTGATTTTCGTGACACAGCTCCTTTAAGCTCCCCACTTTTTACCTATACCCACACACAAATGTCCAAAATAAAATAAAAATAGAACAATTTTGAATTAAAAATGCGTAGAGATTTAATTGTACTGAACATTATATTTTCATAAATTGACATCTTGAGATATCACCATTTCATTAGTGCAAGTTGTTACTGATTTACTATGTTAATTACCAACAAAGCTCAATGTACCTGTCACAAGACTTTGATATGGCTAAGGGTGAGTTTGACATGTTGTAGTTACAGCCTCCTCCTCAGGCGCTTCGTTTTTCGCATAGCTGAAGCGAGCGCGAAACGAGTGACCGGTGATGAACCGCAAGGGACCATGGGAAGGGTACAGACGGCAGGCGTGCTGGGGGAGTGGGGGGGGGGCTATGATATTTTCCTTTGATAAATCAACATCTCTTGAGGGGGGGTCAGAAAAAAAACCCTGAGATGATCAGGGGGGGCTTCAAAAAAATGAAAGGAAAAAATAAGGAAATCATCATAGCCCACCCTCTAGATAAATTATGAATGCTCCCTTACTAAGGAGGGAGGCCAGGCCGACATCAGTCTATAATATTGATCTAGTACAACTTTAATCATATCAAAAACTAAACTTATATGCAAGGATGAATACTTACAGGAAGGCTAAACATAATGTATCAGTCACTTTTAGAAAAAAGCAATAACTGCAAAATAGAATTCTAAGGTGACGCTTACTGTGAACCAGTGGAAGCATTATCACATTATACTAATAACATTCCTATAGGAAAATGTCTTCATATGTAGCTGTATATGTTTAGTTATCTAAGTTGAATTTATATATATAAATGTCCACTATCAGTTTGTTCCAGTCTTCATTATATTAATACACATTGTTTTTTTTTTAATGACACCCTTTTGCTATGGAAAGCTTTTAGTAGTGACCAAACAAATTTTCTGTTCTCACAAAAACCCACTCTGTTATTATGAAAAAACAACAACAACAACAAACCTATACATAAATGGAAACCTAAGAGCTTGGAGATTGCTTCGAAGCTACCTGACTGCCGAAAAAAAACTTAACTCCTTCTTAAAAAATCGAAAATATAACTGTCAAAGAATTATGCAGGTCAAATTATTGCTGTTCGGAAAAATATATTTACACATGCTTAGATAAATACTTTATAGTTTATCTTCCTTGCTTTTGAGAGATTTTTCTCTTCCTGGTTTATTTATTTTGTTAGCTCTAAAGTCTAAGCTTTGTTTCTTTTGCAGTTAGTATGTGTGAGTGCAGCGATGGCCGTGAACTGTTTTACGTTCATCAGTTATCTGGTTATTATTGAGCTTTAAGTTGTTTAGTTTGCAGTTAGTGTGTGTGGGTGCTGTAAGTCTGAATGTTTTACGCCTTCATCAGTTATTTGACTAAAAGCGAGGTTTTAATCTTTTTAGTTCACCAAACTGGTTGTGTTCGTTGCCAGGTAACAACTTCGCAATCTCAATACATCTTAGCGACTGAAGGTTGTTGTCGCTTAAATAAAAATCCAAAATTCCTCCAACAGGAAAACATTTACATTGCAGACAAGGATTTACTAGCAATCTACTTTACAGTTTATGTTCATTGAGTTTAAAATATTTCTACCTTTCTGGGTTATTTCATTATACTTGAGGTTTAAGCTGTTTAGTTTGCAGTTAGTGTGTGTGAGTGCTGTTGACAAATGTTCAACACTTTGATCAGTTATGTTGTTATTCCAGAGGTTTAAGCTGTTTAGTTTGCAGTTAGTGTGTGTGAGTGCTTTACATAAATGTTTAAAACCTACATCAGTTATGTTGTTAGCCCTTAGGTCTAAGCTGTTTAGTTTGCAGTTAGTGTGTATGAGTGCTGTACATAAGTGTCTAACTCCTTCCTCAGTTATGTAATTATGCCAGAGGTTTAAGCTGTTTAGTTTGCAGTTAGTGTGTGTGAGTGCTTGAGATAAATGTTTAACTCCTTCAACATGTATGTAGTTATACCCGAGGTTTAAGCTGTTTAGTTTGCAGTTAGTGTGTGTGAGTGCTGTAGATAAGTGTTTAACACCTTCAGCAGTTATGTGGTTACTATTGAGGTTTAATCTTTTTAGTTTGCAGAGACCCTGATTGTGTTCGTTGCCAGGTAACAACTTCGCAATCTCAATACATCCTAGCGACCGGAGGTTGTTTTCACTTAAATCAAAATCCAAAATTCCTTCAACAGATTTAAGTGCATGCACTAATGCTAAACAGTCGAGAAGTGACAGGGAACACTGCTTAAAATTAAGCGCATTACAACCAATTTTCGCCAGTTTCTCTCGAACGTTTCGACCAGAGGCTTTGTTTTCATACATGCAATTGAATAGCATCAGCACTAGAGGCTCGTCTTCACCGTAGGCTGGCCAGCAGGTCAGAGTTTCACTTCGTTCCTCTGAGTCTTCACTGAACTTGATTTCAACTTTTTTAGTACTTGTTTTTGAGGGAAGAAGGTCGCTGAAAATATCTGTTGATTTGTCTTCTTTTTCATCCAGCAATCCAGCAACAAACTGCATCACAACCGTCCACCCGCCATGCTGGATGTGATCGGAAACAAACTTCTGCAGGTCTTTGGAACTGTACGTGTCTACTAAATACTTCGCCGCCAAGAATTCCTGTATTGTCAGGTGTAAAAAACAATATTGTTCTCTTCTCTCTCCTAAAGGACGTTCTCTAGCGTCAGGTAAACGGTGGAACAAGCCATTACTCTCTAGGTCTTTAACTTCGTGTGATTCAAAAATTAGTCTTCCCTTTTTAATTCCATTGAAGGCAATTTTTCCCAGACGTTTGAACACTTCTTGTACAGGCGAAGAAAGTTCCTTAAACGGCTTCAGAAAAAACTGTTGACCTTCGGCTTTATCGTGGCGATATTGATTATCATCGTAA
The DNA here is from genome assembly GCF_958299795.1 of Porites lutea. Lineage (NCBI taxonomy): Eukaryota > Metazoa > Cnidaria > Anthozoa > Scleractinia > Poritidae > Porites > Porites lutea. The sequence continues at coordinate 5,827,374 of NC_133205.1, forward strand.
CTAAAGTAAAACATTTTTATTGCAATTGAGTATATTTCTGTCAGTCTTGTCGGGAGGCTAGTAAAGCCAGTGTTACCCATCAACTCTAACAAGCACGAACAAATAATGAAACAATTCACAGGGATGTAGCAGAAGGCTTGAAGGTTTGAGTTACTTGTAATGTGTTGCTTTATGGTTTCTGCTTTGTCCCCCTGCTTTGAAAACTTCTCTACATAATCTTCCACTTGCTCAGTGTTAAATCCCAGAATTTCAACTGTTTTGTCGAAAACAGGACTTCTAATACATGAAACGGCATTGGGTCTTGTAGTCATTAACACTGTCGCACCGGTAAGAATGTTTCCGGATAATATTTTCTTTAGCAGGGAATGGACAGGCATCCTGTCTTCTTCACTGTGTCTGTACTGGTCGTCATCTTTATTGATTTCAGTCTTCCTAGAATATTCATCAAATCCATCAAAAATGATCAGTACTCGCTGTGGGTTTTTACGGATGTAGCTCCAGGTCTCTTCAGATAGAGTTGTTGAATACTCTGAGTGATCCAGAAGCTCGCGAAGATTTAGTTCTTTGTCGGTAAAGTTGAACATCCTCAACTTAACTAGAAAAGCGACTTTAAAATCTATTTGTGATTTTTGTGTTTCGTTCAACAAATTATCGGATGCCCAGTCGCGAAGAATCTTTGTGCTAAACATAGTTTTTCCAATCCCAGGACGACCGACAATAAGAATCTTTTGCTCTTCAGGATCGAAAATTTCTCCTGGCAGTGTTGGTGACAATTTTTCATTGGCTTTTTGGTACTCTTTAAGTTGTTCCCCTCTGTCTACAGAAAAGTTGTAGCGAGCTCTCCCCTTGTAAACAATCAAGTTGGTGAAGATTTCGTCAAGCTTCAGATCTCTTCCTTCGCCTGGATCATCAAAAGGTGATTTAAGATCTTTGTAAGGTCGTTTGGTGACTTCTCGGACATGTGTCTTCATTTGTTCAATGGAAGGAGCTACTAAGTTACTGACAATAGTTGGTAATAACTCTTGCTCTTGTTCTGCCGTCGAAGGATTTGGCTTAGTCGAACTCAGATAATATTTATGAAATTTCGGGTCCTCCTTGAACCTTTCTACTTTTTTAGCACGTGATAACAAATAAAGACACTCGATAAACACAAGAAACGCAAACGATCCAGTTACAACGATCACGGCATCAGCCCAGAAGGTCTTCTTAGCTGCTCGTTGATTATGACATTCGTATCGTGAAGTTTGCGTTAGAGTTTCATTGCGAGACGCACTGGCCGTAATGTCTGAAAAAATCTCGTCTCTCGTTAAGTTACACTTAAAGTTCGAGGGAAAGCTAAGAGGATAAAGTAATTTGGTCTGCAGAAGGGCAAAAGAAATCCCAAGAACAATTCTGGCAAGAAGTTGCAAACGGTACGCTTTAAAAAGCTTTCTTTCAGTTAAGTTATTGTTTCTCTGTTGGGTCCGGTTTTCTACATCTTGATTCTTGACGCGTTCAAGTTCCTCAACTCTCGACTTCACCGCTTGGGAGTATATTCCACAAACACTTGCAGTAACAACGAAGTTAATAATCACGAATCCATAAACAGGGAATTTGTTGTATTGTTTATCGTACTGTTCGTAACACTTTCCACGAACGAGTTCCTTGTCGCCATTTGAGCCACAACGAAAGTCAAATCTCGGTTCGCTGTTTTCAATGTCTAGAAAGATGGCTGATAGAATAATTCCGAGCAAAATCCAAAATACATTTGCCACATAACTGAACCAGTGGAGTGTTTTAGGAGCAAGCAAATCTTTAAGACCTTCCATGTTGTATGCCTCTCGCCGATTTCTCGCTTATGAGCTACACCACAACAAATGATGGCATTTAGCTCTTTTATTCTATTAGAAATAATAGAACGAGGAAAATGATTCAGATGTAGTCAACCATGGCTGTTTGGTATATTTGAATCACAAAAACACTGTTTGTTGAACATTCGCGTCAGGTCAGAGTTTTGGTATCTCGCATATTCGGTGTTTGAAATGCGCGTAGACTGGTCAGCCTTTCTGTTTGTTATTGTGAGCAATCCTTCAACATGAAGCATAGGATTTTATGCTGCACCCGCCCGCGAACAGGCTCTCGTGACAGCCACACCTGTGCTGCGAGCTATGAGTGAATTATATTCTTGAAATATTTGTGGCAAATTTAAACAATAGCCGCAGGCGTGAATCCTTCCGTTTCCAACGGAGAGCCGAGATTAAACGTTCCATCCTTGCTCGAACGAGGTTTAAACATGCATTCTCCTCCCAAAATCCGACAAATTCTCCCACCGTGTGATAATCCGCGATATCAAAAACGGGCGAAAACAAGTGAAGAAATTTGGTCAACCTTGGCTGATTCTGACAGTGCAATACTTGTTATGTATATTAGCTGTGGCTATTTTTGCTTGCGTGTCTGAGAAAAATGAAAAAGCGAGTTCAATTTATAGGTTAAGACAATTGACAATAGCTAAGAAGATGAAAAGATGCGTGTTTCTGAGACGGAATGTGGCCGACATGGCCGAGAAGTCTCGGGGAATGAGGTTGAAGTTTGTACTTTCCCAGTTACGCACGTGTATACATGAAAGTGAAAACATGTTCGTTTTCTTCAAGAGCTGAACAAGAGTCAGTCTAGTCCAGGATCATCAGTCCTAGTAGTATTAGTGTACAAGATAAAGACTAGTGACTATACCGTACATCAGAGGCACCTCTGAAACTATTGCACGTATATTACAACCTTACAATATACGTGTTGCGCACAAACCGATAACCACTTTACGGCGACTGCTTACTAATGTCAAGGACAAAGACAAACCGGAGGACAGACAGGGAGCAGTATACAAGATCAAATGCTGCGACTGCCAGGCTTCTTACATTGGTGAAACCGGCAGAAACCTAAGCACGCGACTGACCGAACACAAACGTGCGACGAGGAATGGTGACGTCAACAATCACATTGCTGAGCACCATTTAAAGACGAAACATCAAATTGACTGGGACTCTGCGACATGTATAACGTATTCTACAGACTACTATCAACGTCTTACTTTAGAAAGCTGGTTTACTAACTTAGAACAAACGCCACTGAGTAACTACGAGAGAACAACTGGAGAACTGACAATGTGACTAACAATAGACGACTGTTTAACTATGACAATAGACGGATCGAAACGCACCAATCACTCATTACGAGTCTTCATAGCCAATAACATCACGGCTTAACTGACAGACGACCAATGACATCGCGACATAATTGACCAATCAGATCAATAACCAGAGTATAAGACCATCAACTGATGTGATACAACTCACTTTGACTCTAAAGATGACTACCGCACAGGTTGTTGAAACGTCAGTCACTGTCAACAATAACAGTCCTATTCAGGACTACGTTCACCCGGACGATCAAACTCAACCTTTTGAAATGACTCCTGGGTTCAAACCTTTCACAAAGATAAAAAATAATGACGATTTTATTATATTTTAAATTTACCCGGACTTTAGTTTTCACAATCTGTCCAACTGTAATGCTCAATATTGGAGATAGCTCAATAAGGTGTTTAGAGAAGAATACTGATGTACACCAACAAATCCAAACTTTAATGATGAAAACAGATCATCTGGCCTTGAAACTGGGCAGCAAAAAATAAATGCCATAGCAGATGATGAATCACACAACTTGATATTAAACTGAAGTAGAGAACCGATAATATTAGTCAAAAAATGATGTCAGTGCTATCATCTGAGTTGTGATACCATCTGATTTTCTTACCAAGTCACGAAATTTTAATGCAATATTCACGGAGGTGGAACTATATTCAATACAGCTTGCAGCAAATGAATACCACGGGATAACTATGGCTAACGAGACAAGACAAGACAAGACATTTATTATCATAATATGACAAGTACAATTTTTTGGCACGCAGTTAGCAAGAAAACGCTAGTCGAGGCGTGCCAAATTAATTCTATTACAAATCAGACATTACATATAATAAGTAAAAAGCAAAGAAAAAGAAAAGGAAATATGAAATATGTGTAATGAATTCAAAAGCAGAAAAAAGACAAATCTGTTTAATGCAACCTGTTAAACAAGCTAAGGTTTAGGATTTCGCGATTTTATTTCTCGTGTTATCATGGTTGCATCAAGGTAATCATCTTTGTCTTTTAATATTTCAAAGAGCACACTGATTAATTTTAGTCTGAACACTTTTTTCGACATAACGTTCGCTGGATAATCTCTCTGACGATCCAGTATAATGTCAGCCATCTTGTTTTGTCTCTTTAGTAGTACCCGGACCCTTGCATCACAGCTAGATCGCTCGACCCCGCTCGTTTCAACGCCCTAGCTTCTTACGTCCTGGTCTAGTCCAACCCCGTAAAACTCGGTGGGGTCAGTTTTAATCTTGTACCCAGATCCCACTCTGGCTGTGGAAGATCTGGGTACGAGACAAGGGGAAGATTAAAACGTGCCCTTGAAAGTACATGTGAAAAAATTAATTCGTTTAATATTTTCTCTTCTCAAAAACATGTTTAAAAAAATACAATATCCGATGTCTTTTCTTTGAGTCGATAGTGATAACTGGTTGCAAACAATTAATTACATATTCCTCATGTATTTCCCTAATTTTTATACCCGTCACTATAATTTTCTTGGCTAAAATTACTTTTTCTCTCTCCTCCCAAGTTTTGGGGAGTGAGAAAACAGTAGATGTTTCCCGACGCCACAACTGGTTTACTGCGAAATGACGTGTGAGGATCGATAACAGAAATTCATACTGATAACGTGTCACTATCCAAATCTGGATAGTGATATGTCATCAGTATAGAATTTTTGAGCTCCTTTCGCGGGGAAACCAATGATAGCATCGGGAAATGTCGGCCGTTTTGTCCGGCCACCAGTTTTTTGAGGTTGGCTTTAATCAGAACCAAAACCCCTCTTAGGATCAAAGTAATCTTATCTCTTATTCCTTCTACCTAAAAATGAAATTGTCATCCAAGAGTCGCCATCCTCAAGGATGTTCTTCACCCTTCTCCCGCTCGCAAAGTAGCCCTTTATGCCGACGTGACGAAGTGAAGACCTTCAACGAGGGAGACTAGTCTTGAAGGCGCTTCTACCGTCCTTACGATCCTTCTTGATAAGGAAGACCTGGTCATGAGAGCAACTCTTTTTTCGCAAGTAGAAATTATGCAATTTCAAAAACAAGGCATAAAATATATATACTTAGTATATATATTTTATGCCTTGTTTTTGAAATTGCATAATCTGTATTCTGTTATAGTATTTTTACTTTGACAATATTACGACTAAATTGTTTCTCCCAATAGGAGATTACGTGTGGCGAATATTGCGTCATATATCCTTACATAAAAAATTATATCAAATTCCTCTAATTTGATTCACAATATTAACTTATATATAATACATTTTACATAATTTTCCTGTTTAAGCTCACGAAGTGTCATTAAACGACTCTCTGGTCTGAAATCAACGCCATTACTACCTTCCTTAACAGGACAACAAGATATACTTCATGGTTGAATGCCATATAGTCATTTGCCTCACATGACCGCACAACCTCGTTCCCAGGGTTCTCTCCTGCCCGCCCTATGGAGCGGGTAGGGGAGAACCCTGGGAACGAGATTGATGACCGCATGGCTGTATGAAGAAGGTGTCAGTCTCTCTAGAAAGACTACGTATAATTTTTCGAGCTTTAAATAGCTGTAGTAGCTCGGATATTATGCGTAGTCTTACATGACATAGTTAGCAATACGGTCAACTGGGCAGGTGGCTATATGGTATTCAACCATGAAGTAAAATTATATCCACATTGGTACGTATTGGGGTCAAATCCCTGTACAATCCCTTATAATATTTCTGTTGCGCAACAACGATTCTCATTGGTGAGCTTGGGTAGGTAATACATGTTTTGTGGGATGCGTTTGCAATATCGATCTCAGTCCTTTTGACAGAAAAATTTAAAAACCTCTTAATTAATGAAGTTATGAAACACTTGTCAGCTTTTATAAAACAGTCCCGTGAGTGTTAATTTTCTTTTTCTTAATAGAGAACCCGGGCGGGGGAGGGGGGGTGGAGGGAAGGGTACTTCCTTACAAGAGGTTAATGAAGATGTGCCAAAACTGGGGTCGCTTTTTCACGACTGGATTGACTATTATAGGGTCACATTTTCAAGAGGGTTACTAGAATGCGGTCTCCATTTTCTAATTTTTGGGGGTAAGACAGTTTTTCATATTTATGGTTAGCAAACGTACCAGATTGTTTTGTACTGTAGATGAAAAGTAAAGTGTTCTTCATTTAACCTAAAAAATGGGTCAATTCGTAAAAATAGAAAGTGACTAAGCTCAGCTGTAAGCTGGGATCGCGAAAATTACAAATTTGCCAAAAAGTGACTAAGATGGGGTCTATAATTGGCCACAGAATAGACTAGAATTAAACTTGAGAAAATGACTTTTTTTTCAGGTTTCAATCCATGTTTATCCTTGTCACCCGTACGTAGAAACAGACGACAGCAGTCAGTTTTGCAATGGCTAAATATAGTCGTAAATGAAAAAAAAACTGGACCATTATTTTTGGAATTCAATTGATGCTAAGCGACTTGTACTAGTCTACCTTTAAGATGGCAACTGTCTTGACATGACCCCTTTAATCATGAAGGGATACTGAATTACAAGCCATAGTTTACACGAAGATTGTAGACTCTTGATCCTAATTACCATTTCACATTAGCTTCCTCAACCCAAGGCCAACGTTTTAGCAAGCTTCAAAATATCCGCATGTACGTATTGTTACGACCCTTGGTTCGAAGTCTGATCTTGTGCTTACCCTCAGCTTAGCCTACCCCTCCCCCGCATAAAAGCAATAGGTTTAGACTGGCAAAATAGTAACATTGCAAGTGCATCATACTTCTTTAATGGTACCTTTCTTTGCCGTCGTTGCACGACTACGACGTGAAACTGCCTAATTTCAAGTTTTGTGGAGGACGTGAACAAAAGGCCACCACCCTCTTTTCAAAAGAACTTTAGGCCATTCTACCTGTAAACAAAACATACATCCCATTTTAAGCCCCCTCCAAATGTATTGAAATGAATTCGAGTTACTATGACGTTTTCAAGGTTAATTAAAAAACAGTAAGTACAAAACGTATTTTGATCAGCATCAGTGTAGCTTGTATCGAAGCGCTTTTTCTATTCCGGTTAGACCAATTAAGCCCTCTCGGATATACTCTCTGTTTATAAGCCCTCCTAAAACCTCTTTACGAAGATGTATAGGCCTAAGGTTTATAAACAGCAATTTACAGTATGACTTACATTTTTTCTTTTAAATTTTCTTACCATAACTTTTTTGGCTATGATTTAGTAGCTATTTAGTGAGAGCGGAGCTCTCTCGGGCGCGCAGAGGAGCACCATGGGTAAGAAAATTTGGCTACCTATGCGTTAACCTGAGATCAGGCCCAATTTGAGCGGTTCTCATACATTCTCTATAACGGTTTCAGGTTACCTATGCGTACGTACGTACATCCACCCCTTTATGCAAGCCAGGGTGAAATTTTGCATTTCAAACACCCGCGCGTTTCGACGGTAAATCGCATAGCCACCCGGACGTTTAGAGATAAGAAACAATTCGATTCTTTCTTTCGACTTAATTCTAACGTCTATATTGACGTGGATAACAGAGAAAGAGCTAGAACGAGAGTTAAAAACAAACTATCAATTTCGTTGGAATAAAAACATGAAAATTTTATAGCGGCGGTAAGAAAAGGAGAAATGCTAGCAGCCACCAAGGTGAAAATTATTTAATGGCAGCGAAAAAGGTGAACAGGAACACATACAACATTTCCTCCATAAAACGTGTAACTAGGAAGTTTCTGGAAGTTTCACGTTATAGTCGTGCAAAACAACAGGCAAAGAAATGTACATAAAAAGTGTGCTGCACGAGCAAAGTTGTTTTTTTGCTAATTAGACCTACTGATTTTTTTGCTGTTTTCGTTGCCGTCGTCCCTTAGCATTACTCGATTTTATATTTTTTTGAGTAATTAAATTGTAGATTATTTACGAGAGCTTCGCAAAATCTTTATATTAGACACCCCGATTATCAACCTTGATCCCAGCTCTAAGGATACAGGTCTAAAAGGACTGGTAACTAAGTTTGATTTTCTAGGAAACATACCGTCTTAAAATTCAGGGAATCGGTGTATCTTCGCCATTTCTCAGTGATTTCTCTCCATCGCAACATGGTAAGTATAAACTATACTGCATCCTAGCCTATTTAGCTTGTAAAGCCTACAACATAAAACGTTGAAAAAACTGATTGCTTTGTGATAAGCACAGGCCTTACCGATGACTGTCGCGACTGTTCAATTTTCACTGAATTTTGACTGTTTGTGTTTGTATTAATCAGAAGTGTTCGGGTATCGTTCGACTCACAACCATCTGAAAAAGTTTACAATTTTAAGCTTCCTGTTTAGCAACTCAGTGTCTAGTAAAATTCGAATGGAAGACGAAAGTGTACATTGATCCAATTTTCGTTAGTTTTCAAGAGTGTTATACCTCCAAATAATCGAAGCCAATAAGTGAATACCGGAAGTAGATTGGAATCAGCAGCACTATGCCCTTTTAATGACAGTGTGTTATTATATCAATAGGAAAGAATCTTGAAACGTATAAACATTTTTATCTTTTGGCACAGCGCGTTTTCGTGTCTACCATAATTTATAGATTATCGTCTATTGATCATCTCTATCAGTCTCGGTTGAATAACCTTGATGGGTTTAAAAGGCTGTTTGCTGTCTCTTCTGGTTAACTTATTGCTTTCATGCAGTACAATAATTCTGAAAAATCTAGGTTGTTGCGAACGGGTCTCCGACAAATAATCACTCTCAATATTGTTGTCTACAGTTTTGCTTTAATAGATGTACGGTCACAGATTTCGGCCCAGGTTCTCTCGCGTCTCGAAGCGACATTTTGACATAATTACGAAAGTCTTCCAAAACTTACACTGTAAAGGGTACAACGTTCCCTCTAACATGAGATTATATGTCACGCACCCGGTCACGCATTGGTCGGCTGGACAGCTACAATAGTTTTATGGCAGTTCAATTAAAGTCGCGTTTCGGCGAGTCTAGTTTATGGTGTGTCCTCAGAATTTTTTTAACTGCTTGCGGCGTGACGGCGTCGGTTCGATCTTTCGGCCTCGACGCGACTCTGCAGCAGGGTAAGCACGTTTGGTCGTTTCAGGTTTTAGTTTTGCCATTGTTCCTTCTATGAATGATATATAGTCTGGAGAGAATCGAAAAGAACAACTGCAGAACAAAAACTCGTTGCAATCGGTCCTGAAACGGCCAAAAATGCTAAGAACACACCCTAAATAAAACAAGACAACTAAAGGTAAGAAATTCTGATGTATTTTTCTTGCTATTTTTGACCCCTAAATAACGACTAAAACCCCTGTACAATCCCTATATAATATATATTTCTGTTACGCAACAACGATTCTCATTGGTGAGCTTGGGCCGGTAATACATGTTTTGTGGCTGTGCGTTTGCAATATCGATCTTCCTTTTGATAGAAAAATTTAAAATCCTCTTAATTAATAAAACAGTTCCGTGAGTGTTAATTTTCATTTTCTTACTAGAGAAAGGTCTCATGGTACCACAATCAGATAATGTTCTTACGATCGAGTACATGATCATTTGGAACACAGGCCACACAGAAACGAAGATGTGGAAAAGTATGGCCATTACTCGTAACTGTTCAATATTTTGATGAACTAGTCTTGCCATTACCAACAGTAAATATGGAATTCAATTAACATTTAATAAACGGTTTCCCTCCTTTGGTGTGCCATCATGAGCAAAAAACGCAGAGCATCAGGAAAACGGGGCTTTTCTAAAGAGGAAGAGAGCTACTTGTGCCAAGCCAATATGTTGCAGTCAGTGGGTAAATATTGGGAGGCAATGGAATATTACGACCAAGCACTTATGGATGCAATAGCTGGTGGGGATCCGGATATGGAAACAACAGTTTATACACAGATGGCAAATACCTTGCATTCTCTCGGTAAACATCAGGAGGCAATGGTATGTAATGAACAGGCACTTATGGCCGCAGTAACTACCGGCGACGTGGATAGAGAAGCGGCGGTGTACACAAACATTGGAAATTCGCTTCGTGGTTGGGACAAACATGGACAGGCTATAGACTGTTACGAGGAATCACGTCTCATTGCAGCAACAAGTGGTAATCAAGGTCTAGAAGCAGACTGCAGCACAAACATTGCAAATGCATTACAAGGCCTTGGCAAATATGAGGATTCAATTGGATGTCATGAGGACGCACGAATGGTTGCGGTACTAAGTGGCGACAGAAACAGAGAGGCAGCTAGTAACACAAACGTAGCAGAAACGTTACATTGCCTTGATGAACATCGATTAGCATTGGATTATCACGATGAAGCACTTTTCATTGCTAAAGAAATTGGAGACAGGAAAGGGGAATCAGCCAGCTACGGAAACGTGGGAACTACGTTGCAATTCCTTGGCGAAAACAGAAAGGCTTTAGAATGTCATGCAGAAGCACTAACAATCACCCAGGAGATCGGTGACAAGGAAAGAGAGGCAGCAAGCTTCAGAAACCTTGGATCTACGTGGCAGTGCCTTGGCAGCAACGTAAAAGCAAGAGAATGTCACATGAAGGCACTTGCCATCTCAAAGGAAACTGGTGACAGACAAGGAGAAGCTGCAAGTTATGGAAACTTAGGAGCTGTGTTTGAGCCCCTGGGCGAACATTCAAAGGCTGAAGAATGTCACGAGAAAGCTATTCAACTGAGTAAGAAAAATCCACTGGAAGCTCTCCACATTGTAGAAATGGCCAGAGCCAGGTCTTTGGCACATCTAATGGCCATTCAGTACTTTGGAAAACAGTTCCTAGTCACTCCAAAGTCAATGCTTGGAATTGAACGTATAATGAACAAGGAACCGAGCTGTGTTTGTTTATACATTTCTTATGTCAAGCAAGATATGTCCTTCTGGATTCTGAAGACAAGTGGAGTCAAATATCGAACGATAAACGTGTGTAAAGACTTTGATAGAGTTGGGGCAATACGAAATTTCAGTGAATTTTTTGCTAAGTTTAGAAGATTTTCCGTGCCCCCTTTGAAGAATTGCGAAGATCGATCTTTAAGTCCCGTGTTTGAGAGGCGACCAACAGCTCATTCGTCGCTGAACACAGTTCAGGATAAAGTTGCTGCCTTGCGCCTTGGAGAATCTGACGAAAACGAAAAATCAGAACCCGAACAGGACCTTAAGTATAGTCAAGGTTACAAAATGATCATCTCTCCCGTGGCTGATTTGCTCCATGAACCCGAAATAATCATTGTCCCAGATCGCTGCTTGTTCAACGTCCCATTCGCTGCATTAAAAGATGAAAATGGAAGGTATTTATCAGAGACCTACCGGATCCGCATCGCTCCGTCGTTGACTACCCTGAAGCTTATTCAGGACAGTCCAGTGAGCTATCACAGTCGTTCTGGTGCATTGATAGTTGGCGACCCTCAAGTTGGAGATGTTTTCTACCAAGGGTGCATTGGGAGCCTACCGCCATTACCTTCTGCAAGAAGAGAAGCAGAAAGGATTGGAGGACTACTGGGTGTCCAGCCTTTACTGGGAGAACACGCAACTAAGCGGGCTGTGCTTCAAAGGATACATTCAGTAAGTCTGATCCATTTAGCAGCTCATGGAGATGCTGAAAGAGGTGAAATTGCCCTTGCTCCCGTGCGCTCCTCGAATGGGATTCCGCAACAACAAGATTACTTACTGACAATGTCTGACATTTCAAAAGTTCGCCTACAAGCCAAGTTGGTGGTTCTGAGCTGCTGTCACAGTGCACGTGGAGATGTCCGAGTTGAAGGAGTTGTTGGAATCGCTCGTGCATTCTTAGCGTCCGGTGCGCGCTCAGTGTTGGTGGCATTGTGGGCTATCGAAGACGAAGCAACCGAGCAGTTTATGAATCGTTTTTACGCTTACCTTGCTCGCGGAAGAAGCGCAAGTGAAGCTCTTCACCAGACAATGAAATGGATGAGAGTTAATGGCTTTCCGGAAGTTGGTCAATGGGCCCCCTTTCTGTTAATTGGGGACAACGTGCAACTTTTCTCGTGAGGTAAAGGTAAAGATTATTTGCTCTGAGATGTTAATATGGAGGACAGGCGGGCCAGCCAAATCAACCGATACCTCCTTCTCTGGGACTGAATGACTGGGATAAATAACTTATGATCGAAGAACTTTAAGAACTGCAGCAAAGAAGACCGTCTACCTCTATATGCCAATTATGTAAACCGAGCCATAATGTCTCTACGAACAGAAGAAGTTTTTATGTGTTGTTGGCTTTTTGTTTTAGTCACGAGAAGAATGAAACCTTTTTACGTAGCCTAGCCATAATTTTGTTCGTTTATTGTAAATCCCATGTTTAAAGGCTTTGGCCAAACACCCATACTTCTACGCCTATGAGTTTATGCAAACTCGGAAAAAAAACAATCAAGGGTAATCAGGCCTTCTTGCCTTAAGGGTTGACGGTCAAAAAGACAAAATTAGTTATTTTGCAGATGTACAATAGAAGGGCCTTCACCCTTTTTGAGTAACGCACCTCATGAAGAAATGTTCATGGAGTACATTAATTTCTACTAATCTGTGGTCCCCTCCTTGATGAAAAGAAAACGTTGACTGCCTTGTGATTAAATGCTACACCTTTTAATTATCACGCAATCATTACACGTACAAATTATTGTTTTTTTTTATAACAAAAGTGAGTAATCGGTTTGAAGATTCAAAATTTATTTATCACATGCATCCCTTTCTTACTGTGATTCTGAGGCGTGTTACGAAAGATATAATCATGCATTATGATCCTTTACATTAAAGCTGTTACTAAGTACTTACTGATGGTGCACTTCTTTTAAGTTCAGCTTCAAAATCAGCGACAATTTAATTGAATAACGTTTCAAAGACTCTATGCTATCTATTTTAACGTCACTGTATCATACTTTACTTTCTTTTACAAGTAGAATTATTACATAAAGCGAGCAAACAAAAGTTGGTTACAGAAATGAACGCGCACATAGGTATTTGGCGTGGCATGCAAACGTACCCCGTTCTTGTCTCGGAAAATTTTTTAACCAAATACTGATACATGTTCGGGCACGGAACTGATGTGAAATCAGAATTCATGGGTCATTTTATGTTTGTATCTAAGATCCTATTCGTGTCGAACTGAACTGTGGGATTGTTTTGGGATATGAATTTTTACCCAGTCTCTTGCCTGACTAGCCAATAAAAAAAGAAATAGCGTCAGCAACTCCCATCTTGCAATTCGACACAACACCAAACCAGACTCACTCGAAACTATAAACTGACCAATAGGGCGACAGGAGTTGAAAACCAGATTGGCCTGCTTCGTCAACTCGGTAATACGGTCGAATCTCTTCTAACGGTCCCTTTCTCTACCACAACCATCCTTTCTGACCCAGTATGTCACTGAGTAAGTACATTCCCTCTTATTTGAAGGGGCACTAAACCCCCCCCCCCCCCCACCCCCCGCCCCCCATTTACGGGTTACTGTTACTGGAGTGATTCGACAACATTTTGGGTAATTGATCGATTGCAAAAAGTCTGAAGTGGGTTTTGCAAACAAATTATGTGACGACGCTCTTTACAAACTTTACGAATGAATTAGAATCAAGATGTCACACGGCACTGCTTTCATGATAAAGTGAGCACAATATCCAGCGAATTCGCCGCATTTTGCCGTGCGCACTGGTTATGTTAGTAGTCTTTTCCTTTTAAAAAATCATTATATTACGTTTTGATTTCAATGGTGTTCGTCCTCGTAAAGGGCGTCGATTTTGTCTTTGAACATCTTGGACACAATCGGCCTCCTCAGTTTGAGGGTGGGACCTGGAAAAATGTATAAGTATTCTGTTAATTTATATTCTCTTGCTGATGTATCATTTTCAATATCATCATCATAACCATCAACGCCACCATCATTGCCAGCAGCATAGTCAGCATCATCAACACTATTACCATCATCACCCTCGCCATAATTGACACGCAGAATCATCAACATCACCACCATCGTTGTCATTATCATCAACATCATAGCCATCCACGTCACCATCATTGCCAGCATTATCAACCCTATTACCATCATCATTATCACCATTATTGACACCCAGAATCACCAACATGACCATCATTATTGTAAGCATAATCATAGTCATTTTCATCATCACCAACATTATCATCACTGTCTTCATCACCACCACTATCATCATCATAATCACCACCATCACAATCAAATTGATATTTGTTTACCCATGAAATACTTAGGACTTTTTCAGACCTCGTTTAAATGTGTCCGTGCGTTCCAGATCGAATTAGAATTTGGACGTGTTGGTTCTTGAGGAGAGGGAAGCACCGGAGTACCCGGAGAAAAACCTCTCGGAGCAAGGGAGAGAACCAATAACAAACTTAACCCACGTATGCCGACGACGCCGAGATATGAAGACAGGCCACATTAGTGGGAAGTGAGTGCTCTCACTCTCCACTGCGCCAACCTTGCCTCCAATCATCAATATCAATAAAATTAACACAACCATCATCATCGTAACAGCCACCAATTCATCATCGATACCATAGTCACCATCACCACCAACATCACTTGCATCATCATCGTTATCATCATTGCTACAAACATTACGGCACCATCAGTATTATCATCATTATGAGGGTGGCAAAGGAGTTTTCCGCGACGCGTGTTAGCTCCCAAATTATCGTCAATACCATCACCAATATCAACATCAGTATCAGTAAAATCTTTAAATGGAAATTATAATTTTTTACATTGAATATCTCATATTTTGAGCTGTAGATAGAGATATGAAAGTGGGAATGATCCTCGCCGTTGAATTATGAATAAACAACCTAAGCGATTGAAAACGAACCTGAAAAAAATTCAGGCTTGACCGAGAATCGAACCCTGACCTGTATCTTTATCTGCAGTTCAAAATATGAGTTATTTCATATTCTTTCATTCATGTCTCTTCCACCATCGGGTATACAGTATTACGAACTCGCAATGGCGCGCTCTCCAGTTGGCTTGATTAGCTCCATGGATGGAGAATTGCGTTCGGTCAATTGCAAAGGTCAGGGTTGGATTCCCGGTCACGCCTGAATCAGGATCTTTTTCAACCGCTTAGATTGATTACTCAACTGCTAAGATCATTTCCACTTTCATATGAAAATCGTGGTCAACAGTAGTGTATCGTTTATACTATAGAGGGTATAGGCCTTTAAGTCCCAATAGTGACCAAGATCAAATTTCTCCAAACATTATCCATACACTGTCAAGAGATAAGTTATGAGAATTAATAAAATGATCACTCAAGAGTAAATGCCTTGATCTTTTATTAAATTCTCTCAACTTATTCTTTCCGGAAACGCATAGAGATCAGTTTGGAGAATTTGTCTGTGGATATTGAGGCTTGAAGGGTCAAGTAACCACGACGGGGACGGCAACGGGGGCGTCGAAAAACAATAGGTATAATAACCACTAAACAACAACTATGCACGTGGTGCATCAGGCTTTTTGTACATTTCTTCGCCGTTACTGCACGACCCAAACATGAAACCTTTTCACGTTGACTTTCCAGTGTGATGTATTATAGAGGACGTAAACACTATTCTTAAACTTTGTGTGCTCCCTAAAAATTTAGGAAAACTCGCCAACATTTGACCGATGAAGCCAGTTGAAATAACCATTATAAATTTAAAAAAAAACGCGAATACAATTTATTAATGACGCCCCCCGTTGCTGCCGCCATCCTAGTTGTTTTAACTCCCTAATACCGACAACAAAGTGAACGGGCAATTCTTACCCAGCTCTCCTCCAGGGATAGAGAAGTCTTTTTCTAAAATGATGAACTTCTGCACCTAAAAAAAGAGATTCAGTGGCGCTAAAAATTTACATCAAAGGTAACAAAAAGACGGTTCACATAGATCTTGCTCACTCTAAAGACATGGACACAAAATTGACGTCTACTCGTCCCGCTTTTCCCAAGCCCCAGTAGTTCAAAAGGTGGATAACGCTATCCACTGGTTAAATAACTATCCAGTGGATAACGCAGTCAGTTTTCCTAACACTTATCCCCTGGATAGTTATTTATCCGTATTCCCAGAGATCACAGTCCAAAGAGCAGCAATCATCCACTTTCTCTTAACAATATCGATACCCAGACCGCACCTTAGACCTAGCCTCCCACGCGGACGTTCTTAGGGGTTCGTCACGCGTTCCTGCCTGTTCGTGGCGCAGGAACGCGTGACGAACCCCTAAGAACGTCTGCGTGGGAGGCTACCTTAGACCCGACCAGGATTTCAACAAACGTCTCGAAGAGATCTGTACCAGAGCAGAACAGGACCTCCTCAGTCTCATGATTGAACAGCAGGAAAAAACGTTACCTCAGACAGTCAGACCATCAACAGTCTAAAAGGAACGCTAGCCACCATGATTCGTGATCAAGCAAAACGTGAGCAAGCAGAACGAAGGATCCAGTCCGCCCCGAACAGATCAAGTTTCAGAGCCAACAAACCCAAACAGCCAGCCAGAAAGAAGAAGAATGCAGACAACAAAGACTTTGAACTAATAATAATAATCAAATGAGTAGGTTATGAGAATAAATGAAATGATCACTAAAGGGAAAATGCTTTGATCTTCAAACAAATTCTCTCAACTTCTTTATTGAGGAAATGTATGGTGATCAGTACGGAGAATCTATTAGTGGATATTGGGGCTTTGAGGGTTAAGAATGACTATTTTTACTCTACCCACCTTCTGAGCTCTGGACACGGCTTTGGCATTTGCACGGTCGATGCCTTCTTTAATTGCTTTCATTATTTTCTCATCATTACTTGACAAGATTTCCGAAACAGTTTTTGCTTCACAAGTGAGAGATTTGCAAAACTTAACAGCAAGCTCAGTGAGATTATCTGAAGGCTCTCCAGTATCTGGGTCCACGTCAACCTGGTAACAAAAAAAATCACATTAAGGACACAGCAAACTCGAGAAAAACTTATTGGAGCGCGCAGATTAACCTCCACCGTACTCCTCCATGGGAAGGGTCGTCACGATAAGCAAAACTTCTAGGTTTAGCCTCCAATTCAAAAGTTATTTTGGCTCATAACGCGCTCTTCCTTGCGGGGGATCCTTACGTGACAAGCAACAGTAAGTAATGGATGCTAGGATATATATGTTGAAAACTGCATAATTTCTGGCTCATCACGCACCCCTCTTTGGAAGGTCGTTGCGAGACGGGCCAAAACAGAGTCTGCGTAAAAGCTCAAGACTGTTATTTATTTCAAACAAGCGTATGCTGCTCATACCTTCAGCGTAACCAAACAGGAAAGATACTTTCTCTTATCACCAATGACCATCACATTGCTAATTAAAAGCACCTCTTCTTTGATGGCGTCTTCGATGGGGACTGGAGCTATATTCTCACCGCCAGCAGTGATGATTAATTCTGCGAGAAAAATGTAAACCCGCGACTAAGGCCCCGTCCACAAGTATCCGGATATTATTGAATCTCAAACTATTTCTTTCCGGATACGACCTCCGTCCACACGTATCAGGTGAATCCGGCGTACGAATCCGCAACTTTTTGAATCCGCTCTCCAGAGTGGAAATTTTTGAATACGCTATGAATCCGGAATCGTAGGGACGCTAAATCCAGATTTTTTCGGTGACGTAACAAGATCGAGCCCAGTTCTTAACCGTGAATACTGTATTCAAGATGGCAACCTCGTTCCCAGGTTTTCTCTCTTTTACCCGTAGATGCATCTTGCAGGATGCAACTGAATTTCGTGCACTTTACGACGCATGCTCTGTTGCCAATATTCCCAGAGGAGTCCTGAGTACTAGAGTGAATCCAGATACGTGTCGGATACGTGTGGACGGGCAAATTCGATTTGAATACGGACACGTGTGGACGTGGAAATTTTTAACCGGAAAGAAAAAGTTGCAGATCCAAAAATATCTGGATACGTGTGGACGCTTCCGATAAATCGTATTGCAGACACAAGGGGTGCTTACCATTTACAAAAACCACACAAGGGGAAATCTTCTGCATAAACATAAAACTATAGAATTTGACGCGATGGGAGAAGGAACCGCTGTAACATCAAAATCCCCCAAAATAAGTCACCTTTTTAACCTACATGACAGCTCTCTCGGCCGCCACGTTAATGCCTTGTCACGCAAAAGGTTAGAAATTCACGCGTACTCTATCACAAAACGAGAACCCTTTCGAAGTGAAAATTTGTAAAAATAGAAACTTTTAGCTGCTCTAACACCTCATGAAAGTAAAAAATCAGGAGGATCGATGCTTTATTTGTTTACCTATTTTTTAACATTTGAAGCCGTATGTGAAAACCAAGAATACCACAAATCACTTACCTTTGATGCGTCCAGTAATAAACAATTGCCCATTCTTTACAGAAGGAAAAAGTAAACAAAGAAACAAACAGTTTGAATGTGGTTCCGTGAGGATGCTAGAATTAATATTAAACCTGGTCAATATACGAGAAAGATGAATTATTATATGAGTGGCTCAGACTACTTGGTAACTCCGCATTTTTCCACACTCTGCTCTCAGCATCCCGGATACCGCCTTTTCCAGACAAGCCGGCCAAATAATTATTATCTTGTTTAGTTTTAAAAGCTCTAAAGGACGATGCAGCGACACCAAAGCAACGCAATTTATTGCGAGCCCTTTCCCACTCAACCCACTGATATAGCCTCCTCCCTCCCACTCCCCCTTGGCAACCCCGCTAATTGACAAGCAAGAATGAAAGAAACACGGGGAAGAGATTAACGTCGCTACCCAATGACCTTATTATTTCAATTAAGACAAGGTCTTAATCAAACTAGCCTGTTCCGAACCTTCTCCAGTATTTTCTCTTTAGAGATCGTCGAGCGCGCGTATGAAAATAAAAACCGCAGGGGACATATTGACCGTAAGGGCAAGGGATGGGGGTGGGGGCTCCGTGCTCGTTCTCGTGCCCCCAAGATTCTCGAAAAAAAAGACCCTAAAAACCCTGTGGACAGGCTAAAATCATAGTCATATGATGCTAAGAATCACTTGCAAAGAAGTACCCACCTCGTTGATTTTCCCGATATCGCCTGTGTGAAGCCAATCTTCACTATCCAACGCTTCCTTTGACTTCTCTTCGTTGTTCAAGTAACCCATGAAAACATGGCGCCCTTTCATACAAATCTGAATATTATCAAGCAAAGAGTGAATCCAAATGTTGTAAGCAAGCATTTCTAGCTCGGCGGAAGAAAGAAAGATGTGCGCTTATAAATTAACCAAACTAAGTATCATTGTGTTAATTCTAGTATAAGAAGCAGCTGCGTGAGAGGAATAGAGTGCGAGAATGTGTATGACACGCACACAACACGCGAGGGAAAGGCGCACGAGTAGAGATTGATATGGCCGCTCTCCCACTGTTTGAGTTTTGAAACATTTGGTGCCCACTGCTCCTTTAACGGAGGTGTGTAAGACAAGTGAGAAACGTTTTCTACAAGAACTGAACTGACGAAAACAGTTTTTTTTTCCGTTCAGCACGACCTCTTGTTAATAAATTTACTATACCTGACTGATTTATGAATTGAGTCAAAAATTAGTAGACCACGGAAATGGTGTAATGATAGCGCAATTTGGTTTCCTCAGTCTCTTGAGAGCGACTTTCTCAGAAAAAATATTTCTACAACTCGTTTGCGAATAACGTATAGACAACAGTTTTCTATTGCCCATACTGACTCTCATATAAATAAAAGATAATGCCTCAATGAAACCACTTGCCTGAAGCTAATAGCTCCGCTTGAATTTCGAACATTCAAACGTCATTTCCGAAGTCTTATTCACCACTTTAGAAACGAAAAGAGAACTGGAGCCAAAATGCGCCCGCAAGTGTTTCTGGGATGGTTTCTCGGCACGCGCCGGTCAGCTATTGGCCAATTTTTTACCTTTCCCTAGCAACAGTCCCGGAAGCCTTTGCGAAAGTGAACTCGGCCCAGTTTCCTCCTCGATTTTAACCCTTTAAGCTCTAAGAGTGATCAGCATGAAATTTCTCCTTATTATATCAATGCTTTAGAAAACAGAGTGGTCATGAGAATTGAGTACATGATCAGGGAAGATGAGTGTAATGGATATTTCAACAAATTCTTCAGTTAGTGAGAATCTCAGTTTTGACATTAGGGTTTAAAGGGTTAAAGTGGCAAATAGTACAGAGAGTTGGGAATAATTGTTTGTTTAGTTAAATCTCACCTCTCCATTTCCATCGTCGTCCTCGTTGATAATCTTCATTTCACATCCTTCCATGGCTATACCGCAGCTTCCTGAGGTGATATGACCTGGAATGGACACTGTCATTGGGCCGGTACACTCGCTCATGCCGTACAGTTCGTACAGTGGCACGTTGATACTCTGGAAATAACGAAGGGTTTCCAAGGTAACGGGAGCGGCACCCACGAAACAAAGCCTGCAGCGGTCCAGCCCTAAAGCCAGTCGAATCTGAGAAAATAAAAAAAGAGAGAATTACCAATATAAAAACCATCATAAAACAGTCATTAGTCCATTAAACACATTGGACGTTCAAGAAAGTGGCCGTTTTCAAAAGAAAAAAGAACGTTTTCACACCTTGAGTGAATCATGGATTCTTGTAAAGTGGTTTTAACTTTTGAACCTGTGGCTAAATTGGCTGCGTTTGACCAACCAACTGACAGTACTTTCTTGATGCTTTCGAGAAGAATTTCAAGGGAACTGGGCTGCCTCATACCCAGATGTCTCTCTCTCGATGTAAATTAACGCGAAAAGGAACGCGGGAATCTCGTGGTCCCCCGCGCTTTGTCACCAGTCTCTCGTGTTCCGCGCTCACCTTTGTTCGCGACCAAAGCGCGCAAAAACGAAGTGCCTGGGGAGGAGGCAGGGGACTTGATTTGTCATAAAATATTTTCTGAAAAATAAGGGCGTGTACCTTCTTCAAGACCAGTCCATTTGCCAGAGTCCAACCAAAAGGCACAGGGCGTCTAGAAAACAAAACAAAACAGGAGAAAAAATCACTTTAAAAAGATCTGGTTGAAACATGGTCTACACTGTTGGTAAGCAGCCTACAAAGATTATAAAATATTAAGCATGTTTAGTTTCGATATTTGCTCGAAGTACGTCTGAAGAATGTCCCCTTTGAATATCATATGTTCCAACACATGAGTTTATAAAACGTTAACATGTTCCCCTTCAAAATAACAAAAACTATGCTTGAAAAAAAGTACACGTAGTGGGGCCACAGCTAGTATAGATCATTTATAAATATAAAGAAACTTCCTCTGGCTTGTAAAAACGTTAAAAATGCAAGCTTTCGACCACCTGATCTGCGAATAAAAACTATACTGCTTAAATTACTGAGTGTATTGCCTCTCAATTCTTTTCCAGGGGGAAAAGTTCATTGAAAGAAAACCTCCTCCACAGTAGTTCAGTCCCCTTACATAATTCAACCGGCTCTTACACATGAATTCCCTAGAATAATATTGGCTTTCAGCATTTTTTTTAATCAAATTCAAGACTTCTACATGCAGAGTTTTGCTCCTGACCCGGCTCTCATAACAGCTTACCCTTGCTCAAGATTTATGTTCCCCTGTAGTGCCACACCCTTTGCCCAGCTACCAATCTTTCTCTTCACTCCAGTCACTTGCTGACCCAGTTCCTTTAACTTTTCCATGATCTTTTCGTACACTCTGTTGACAAAAGCATCATTTCAAGAGGAATAATGTATTAGATTGATTTTCATTAACTGAGGGCTGGGGATCATACAGGGATTGACAATTGATGGCTCATACTTGGTGTAAAAACCTGTGAAACTCACGAATGACATAAATTAATTATTAATACAAAGAAGCCACTGAGAAGTCAACACAATAGAGTTAAGGATAATAATAGCTAGAAAACAAAGCAGAATTTTGCAGGTTTTTACACCAAGGATGACCCCAATAATTGTTATGTCGTCTATATTGTCACATTATTTGGGTGTTCACGGCAGATTCAGCATTAGCAAGACAAGGCAATGTCTAGCCTGAAATAACAGCAGACATTTTGCAACACTACCATTGTTTTCATAAACAAATGACACCTCAGGAATGGATGCAGAAATTCCATACTAATAATCTGTCACTACCCAGATCTGGGTAGTGCTTCTGATTGATTTTCTCAGGTTACACAATGTCACATGAGAACGCAAAAGTATACACAATGCATTGAATGTGACTTCTGCAATACAATACAATATTTTCTATTTCAACTGTAATTTCTGAAGCTTAAACATAACAGCTAAAAGGCTATTTATTAAAAAATGACGATCAGTTTAGGTTTCTGGGAAACTGTCCACCTACCCCTCTCCTAAGCCAACATTATCACTTACTTCTCACTTAGGGCAAAATGTTGGCTTAGCGGAGGGGTAGGTGGGCAGTTTCCCAGAAGCCTAAATTGATCCAAAAATACTTCATAAAGCTTACAGCAAACAAAGGCAAACTGGCACTATTATAATACCTTGGTACTCCAAACAACAATGTTGGCCTGACTTCCCTCAGGGTTTGGACAAGTGTACCCTGTGACAAAAATGTAAAAGAAAGAATGTCATTTAATAATAATATAACTTGAGTACTAATCATTTCTTAGTGGTGGTGCTTCAACTCTGGCAAGGCATGAACTGTAAGGTAATAAATTTAAATTAACTTTGTTGAAGAAAATCGTCCCTGACAATAACTTTCTTTGTAAGGAGATTTACAACAACAACAGCAATAATCATCATCATCATCAAAATCATCTATTTTGGATTGTGGAAAAATCAGTAAATACAAATTACATGTACCTTAAGTGCATCTGGCTGTGCAAACCAGACAGAACCAGCAAGATTGATTGGCATATAAATGTCCAATATCTAGAAAAGACAGCACAAAATAAAAAATAATGAAAAAAAAAAAAAAAACAAGTTAATGAATGAATAAATTAAAACTTTATTTAAGTGTCTATGTTTTTAGCTATAAGCTAATGGGGTACACTGTAAAATAATAAGTCAAATACCAGACGTAAATCACTAAAAAATAAAAATAAAAGATTGCGTGTAGATTATATATTATTATTTACAAAATTTGTTAAAAAGCCCAAAACGTCTAAAAATTTACAAGAGTTAGAAGGTCAACTTTCCTAATGCCCCTCTTAAACGAGTTCAGAGTTTCTATCATTCTTAGGTGTCTTGGCAACTTCGACCAAATGAGAGGTCCCATATATTTTATTGAATTCCTACCAAATCTAACAGTTTCGAATCTTGGCAGTACAAGGTATCAAGTTGCGTAGCTGCACTAGGACCCCTACTTTTTGACTGGCCTTTGTGCATAGGTCACTTATAAGTAAAACTCAGCTTTTCATTGATTTGAACTCGTAAAAGGTTTTAAGCTTTAACGAAAGTCCTCCATGTCAAAACAAATTTCTTGTCACCTAAAAGCAAAAATAAGACACCTGAGGCCAGGTACGTTTGTAGGCCCCTAGATGTCTTCCCATTGATTCACAAGCCTATACACTTGTGGCAAGTTAGAACACAAATCCAGCACTGAGTAAGCGAGTAGTTTACCATCAGACATCGCTTAAGGCTTAAATGTATTCCAGGTGTCCCTGTTACAAATTGTAAAATTCTTTTAGTTGACATTTACTGTTGCATTTTTTTATTTACCTGTGCAGCAATATGGCTCAGAGGTAGATAACTGACCACATGTTCTGGACCTTTCTCGCCAGCATGAACATGCTTCAGTGCACAGTCTGCAGTCCAAACTACCTGATATGCAAAGTTATAAAATGCAGTGACTTAATTACACCTGTAGTTCAGTTCTAATGTTGCAACACTCCTGGGCTGGGAGGGGGAACTTTCAAAATTTTCAATAAGGGGTGTGCCACCCAGGGTCTTTAACCCTGGCCCCATTAATTTAAGGATGATTGATACCCTATTTAAACCCCAATTTTGAAAAATGATACCCCATTCAAGGGAAAAACAAAATCTAAGAATTTAAATGGCAACATAACTTTTTGTGTAGCTGGGTATTATTTTATGCAATTGAATTTTATGTGATAAAATTTAGGTAGCTATCTAAGGATCACACTGAGGCCACAACACCAGCAAGGGGCAAGGGCAAAAATGATACCCCATATTAATAATAATAATAATAATTTTATTGATTTGTATTGCGCAAATATCAATCCAGGGAAAGAAATTTTCATCTGCGCATAACATTGACTCAACAAAATCCTAAAATCCTAGTACATATTCCAAAAAAAAAAAAAAAAAAAAAAAAAATTAAGGGGCAAGACCCTTAAAAAACCATACTCTTTCAAGAGGCACATACCTATCTAGCCTATAAATGGGAGTAAACCCACCCCCCCCCCCTGTCCCCCTACCCCCTACAATGTACCACTCTAGACTCTAGAGCTGAACCTACAAGAAAGTCGCTGAACGAGCCAAAATTAATTACATTGTACCTATAGGACAAAAAAAAACTTCAGTCAAAGTGGGAGGAAAGCTTAAGTTACTCACATTGTCATGTGAAAGCATTACACCTTTGGGATTGCCAGTGGTTCCAGACTAGAGAAAAAGAATAAAAGAGGATTAGCACTTGAAAGAATGTTTAAAACTCTGAATTAAAAATGCAAAGCAAGCTATATAAAATGTTGTTTCTTCATAGCATCGCCTCAACAAACATTAACATACAGACCACTCACAATCTACAATCCCTGCATGAATCACTCTGAAAAAGTGCTTAAGCTCAAAATGAAAGCTTTTAAAATCATTTTACATCGGGTAAACTGACTTTAACCCAGCTGTTAAAAATCACTTGCCCACTGAAAAATCTCCACAGTTTTGTCTCTCACCAAACAAAAACTTATCATAGATGAACTTACAGTGTAAATAAGTGTACAACACTTGTTTGGTGCTAAATTGGCAATTCTTGCTTGAAGAGTTTCTTCAGCAACATCTTTGCCAAGTTCCATAAACTCTTTCCACTGAAAAAAAAATTGACAAGCACTTCAGAGGAGAATAAAAAAGTTGAGAAGATCATTCAAACTAAATCTGATTAGATTTTGAAAACAAAGTAACCATGTCTCAAAGGACAAAGAAAATTCAAGCTATGAATGGTCAATTCCAATGTGAAGAAATGTTAAGAATGACTGCATTGCAGACTGACTGTAGTACTACTCGTTACGCAAGATGTCAGGAATGGTGAGAACCTAGGTCAACCAACATACTATACTCAGTCTGTATCATGTGTATCAAGGTCAGTGGCCAGCAATCAAGAAAGCCACATTTTGTTGTTGATCTCATTATTCAGCAATATTCACGAACATTTCACACTAAACTTAAGAGGTTGAAACCTTGTAAAAAAGCAAAGCCAAAATAGGAAAAAGCCATGTCAAAAAGAGGAAAACTAGTCAGGCTAATATTAATCTACACACTCATACTCACTGTGTATACATTAGGTGGTTTTTCTCCTTCAATATCTCCAAGGTATTGCACAACAGCTTTCAGATGTGGCAGTCGGTCCCAAACCTGTTAGTAAATTATTAAGAATATCATTATTCACTTTATTTCAAAAATGAATTTTATTATTTATTAGCTTCGCTATAAGATACAGCAGCAGGGACTCACAATACACTGTGGGTCCTGAAACTGTTTCTTCCATAAGCAACCCACAAGAAGGTAAATTACAACACTGGGGTCTTACAACATCAATCCCATTAATCCTTTCAAACAGTCACTCAAAAGTCTGATCCTTCTAATGGATGTTAGAATGAAGGAACAGGGCCAAACAGGAGCCTAATGTCATCATCCAAATAATGTGATCATCTGAAATGAGTCAAGGTTTTCATCTGAAAGCCAGCAAGATCTTGAGACCATGGTTGGTGGTCTGGCGCAAGCTAACATAGCTATATTTAGTTCCACCTCAGCAGATCAGCAGTCCACCAGGCAATTAGCATGCGGTATAACTAAATACAGTTTACAGACTACAGTCAGTACTGTACCCATAACAACTCAGTGGCTAAGAATTACAACAACAAAATAAATAAACTTACTTTAACTGAGCAACAGAAAATTCAGACCAATTTACTCACCTTCAGAATTTTCTGCAGTTGGTTCTTATTCTCAACAATGATAACATTGGCTTCACAGTTTTCAGCGACGAAGTGACAGGCCTCTGGAGAATTTGTGGTGTAAATGCCGACAGCAAGGCCTCTGAAATAACGGGAAGTTAAAATTAATCAAACACATGGGAACTTTACCATCAAAATGCAATAATAATGAACCTTTTGTGAGCAACTGCCCAAAATGCAAAGATTTAGTGGTCACTAAAGGCAGGCATTTGCTTAAATCAAGAATCTACACAATCAAACCATAAGGGGACAGGTCTTAACTCCCTGGAAGAGAATTTATTGTGTGCAATGTCTAAGCTATGATAGGTGTAGTTTGATGCTGTCACCAGCCGGCTGCTGGTGAAAATCGCCACCTACTTTAATTTTGTTTGTATCAGGGTGTTACTGATCTGCTTGGCATTTCTTTATGGATGGCCTTTTTTGAATAAAATATCCCTTGACTGGCTACTACTACTGGCGACCAGTGTCACTAAAAGTTGTTTGTATACCATGAACTGCACCTTGTAAGCCCTGGGCTTATAAATCTTTGAAAGGGGCTTTAGGAGGGCTTACAAAAATTGCTAATTATTATGATGTTTGGGTTTTTATGCTGATCTTTAAAAACCAGTAAACGCAAAACTTATTTTGATCAGCACCACTCTAGCTTGTTTCAAGGCACTTTTTCTTTAATCATTAGGCCACATAGTATGTTTGTTAATGAATATCTGTCATTTTGTCACTTTTACGCAAAAGCGATTGGAAAAAAGGGGAAAAGGGCGGTTTCATTTACACATGAGCTCATTATTATTTGCAGCCAAACACAGTTGGACAACATTGTACGTCAGGTGAGCAAACCATTATTTGTAGACAGGTGATATTTGCAAGTCATCTGGTGGACTCTCCACCAACAAAAAGAAGAAAAATTTGCATCAAATGATTATTCAAATAATTATATTTCAATACATATGGAGGTGGGCTTATGCAGCTGTATCTGGGGAGGCGGGCTTTAATCTAATGTATTTTTTTGGTTACAATGGGGGTAGAATGGACCTCTAATCTCTAATTAGCTTGAGAGGGCTTACATTACCAGCTTTCTACAGTACTCAGATTTGAGCCTCACTTTTAATTGGCTATATAGAGGTTTCCTTACCCTGCAAAAATGGTTCCTAAATCACTGATAAGCCATTCAGGAGAATTGAATCCTATGATTCCAACACCATGATAGGGCTCAAGACCAAGCTGTCAGTAAAAAGAAAAGATATAAATACAGTGCAAATGATATTCAAAAGAGAGAAGGATAGACAAATCCTGCCTATATATTCATGAGAAATAATAGTATGATGATACTGTTGTGAACATTGAAACAAAGTTCACAGCTAATTCTACATGGAAACAACTCTGAAATACATTTTCACTTCTACAGTATTTCAGGCTTTCATAACGTTCCCAAATAAGTGCCACAAGCATATCATTCAGATCCCTGGAGGATTTTCAGCAATTGCAGCAATCATATAGAAACCACCCCACGAGGCTTAAAGTTATCCTGGTGATAGTGTAGTAATCCCTCTTTTCAAATGTTTTAATTAATTGCCATAACTTGTCCCTTCAAGACTGCCAAATCACTGTTATCCACTGCTATACAGTACATTTTATCAGTTAAAATATACTCAGTGCATGAAACATGCATATTTTGATAAGTACGTAGTGAAAGGAATCTTAGCTTCTGTCAAGTATTATAAGCAGTCTTCTGAGCTCTTACCAGACTCAACACGTACTGAACAAGTTTACCAGTATTAATTAACTATACTTAGCATGTCAATACAGTGAGGGTTTAATGATTCAAAAGAGGTTAATTCATGATTTCAGTAACTTAACCCGCTCTGAGTCAGCAAGTTTTGTCCAAGCAACTAAACATTTCCAGTTGTTTACAATGCTGATAAGTCTTAAATTTGATCTGTCACTTGTACTCTTTGCAAAAACTACGATTACATGCAAGTGCATTGTTTGAAAAAATCCTTAGGAATTAATAAGACTACAAAAACAAACGTCATGCATGTTAAATCAAGATTTAGGATTAACTTTATAAACTTGTTTCTGCAGGCGTTTTTATGCCCACTACTCTTTTAAGAAACTTCTCTAGGAAAAATAACTTGAAACAACTCTTTTCAATCTTTAATGTTGTAAAAGGTCTCCAATCAAACCGGTTCTCGAGTTTGTTTACATCTTCACGCACTCTTGGATGAAACACAACTCGGCAATATAATTGAATTACTCACAATAAATAGTCATGTGATAAAAGTTTCAAGTGTTAAAAGAAAAGTTGGAACAGAATGAGTTGGTTCAGGGAAGGAAAAGTCAATAAGAATTCAAATTTCATGTTTGCACGTCATGGAAAATTAATTACAACAAAATACTGGTCCTTTTAAAATCTACCCGGCACCCACGCTAAATTATCTTGTTCATTCTTGAATGTTCATGTGTACATTGTTTGGGTCACCTTCATACCGGCAAAGTTTTCTAAGCCTGTGAATTTACTCGTATCACATCAATTTGTAAAACTTATCAATCTTTCAGTGCTTTTGGAGATCAATATCAAATTTACTAGGAGTTTTAACGACGCTGAAACTCACAACAACAAAACTAGCTAAAACTATTAAAGCCGAATTTTTACATTTTCGATTAGAAACGTTGCACCGAGAACAACTGCAAAACACCAAAGCGTCGAACCTTAAGAGATTTTGATATTAATACATCGAAAAACACTGGACGTAAGCTTAATATCGCAAACCTTAATGAGTGCCTTGGCTGCTGTACACACTGACTTGTAGTATTCTTGGTAAGACCACTTCATCCACTCTCCATTTCGTTTTACTGCAAGAGCAACTCTGTTCGGTGCTACACGTACAGCTCTCTGTAAACCTTCTACCACTGTCATGGGAACTCGACTTGTAGCTTCTGACGATCCCATTCGCAGATTAACAGCGCCATCGGCTTGGATTGTCCACGTCGACTCGGCGGGAGCCAGCTTTACACCTTCAAGTTCACTTTTCGGGCTGGCGCCGCCATTATGATGTCCGGTTCTGTGTTCTTCGAGGCCGTTCGCTTGTTTATGTGTTTCTTTCTCGGTACCAGAGTAAACCTCCCCATTGGAAGCTACTTCCTCACCTGTGTAAAGTACAGAGCCGTTAACGATATGAACATCTTTGGCTTTCGTTGAGCCAGTTTCAAGAATGAGTTCGACATCACTAGGTTTCGATAGTGAATTGTTTTCCTCCAAATGGCCACTTTTAACAGTACTTGCGTCCGCCATCGGCTTTAACGAAGCAGCTACAAACCAATACTTATGATGAATTTCTCATACAAACAAGCCGGTTGAAATGACACAAACTCACACGCTGAAATCGGTCGTGTACTACGGTGTATTTCTTTACACACGCACAGATATTTACTAGCTGCCAACGAAGCAAAGCGTGATTCGGTAACGAGAAGATCTACTTTGATCAACGACAGCTCCAAACAAAACGAAGTTTACACAAGCATTAACGAGCAAGTGTCTCAGAGGAATTGCACAAACTCTTTTCAGCAAGGAACACAAAGAACAGGAAAGAAGAAACGCGGTATGTACTTCAAAAAGGAGGAAAAATATCGGCAGACAACTCTTCGCAGGGGGCGTTTTGGGGGCGTGGAGAAATGAGCCAATCGAAAACTGATATTCCTGTTGTCACTACAGGTTATGCATGAGCGTCCACGCGACACTGTTGCGTAACCTTCAAAATAGTGTCTGAAACCAACAATTATAAGCAATTTACATTAAGAAAAGCTTATCTCACTTAAAGTTGTGTGTTTTTCATTTTCCACATATGTCTTTCTTCTTTTTCCTGTGGATTTCCGGCCCGGGGACCACACAGGAAAGAAGAGACTCCAGAAAATGCCATAACATACCATAATGCTCTTTCTTTGCCACCCCAAGGGACCATTTTAACTCCCAAGAGAAACTGAAGACAATGCTTATGCAAAATTTTGGGGTGACAAACAAAGAGCATTGTGGTATGTTATGGTATTTCTGGAGTGGTCAATTCAAGTTAAAATGAGGTGCGCCGTTTTGTTTTTAAATCTCTTTCATATTTGTACGTTTCAGAAAAAAACAATTTTCTGCTCCATAAATATCCTTATACTTCCAGGTACCGAACTACATTCGGGAAATGTTTTTACTGCGAAGCAATGGTTACAGCCTACGGGGCCATCTTAAGGTTGTTCTTCCAAGACCGACCTCATTTTACATACAACATTCTTTCACGTACCAGGCTGGCAAACAATGGAACAATCTACCAGACAAAATAAGGATGTCGGAGTCCCTCTCTATTTTTAGGAAAAACTTACAAAACATACAGTTGTCTTCATCGTATGACTGCAACTGTGTATTTTGTAAATAGAAAATCTGATTACCAATATTTTCTCTTTTTAAACTATTATTATTTTTTAGTTGATTTAATTTCTCTATTTCTTATTTTTATTTATCGCTTGTACATGTACATTATGTAAATTATCACGTTGTAATTTTTATGGCACATTTGCATTTAAACGAGCAATCGCTCATATGCGATATGTGGTTAACTAAAATTACTTACTTACTTACTTACTTCCGAAGGTTACGCAACAGCAGTAGTGCCGACGTTTGTTTTTCGACTTTGGGCAACCTGTGCTGTCCTGGTGCTGTCTGGTCAGTGGCGAAAGGCAGTCGATAACTCTCCGGGAGATCGAACACGAAAAATGAATTTCAAGATTTGTAAAGACCAGTACGGTAACCGAAAATCGATCGACACTGCCAGAAAGAGCATATTTAAATAAGTAAACTACGTTTAACGTTGATGCGTTCAAAGCAAGTACAAAGTCGAAAAAGGTTTCTATGGCATCTGAGGGGATTAGATCTTGTCCCACCGTTACAAATTTGTGACTTGCTGGTTTTCAACAAATCACTTTTAAACTTGGCAACTTTACTGATTTAAGGCGTGTTGACGGATCTTTGCAAACTGGTCCCAACTGAAAAACTGAAAAAAAAAATCCTGGAAGGATATGAGGATCAGGCCCATCTTCTGATAAAACTTGGAATAGGGTGTAAATAATTCGTTTTGTATCTGTATCGATTTTTTTCTAACCCATGTCGAAGATTTTTTTATCTTGTACAATTGTTTGTTTGTTTGTTTTTTTTTTTACTTCGATAGTTTCTTTCACGTTGCGTTGTCAACAAAGCAATTCACATGTCAGACAGATATTAACCAGTTCTTGAATGTTTACGAATCTTCAGTCTTTCATCAGTCAGTTGTTGATCAGTATATCCAAGACATTAGAAAATAAACAAAAATAAACAAAACACGCAATATTTTGGTTTCGATGAAATATAACTCGCGGATCACCAGCCCTGAAATAGATCCGTTTCACAGCCATTATTTATAAGAGAGATGATAAGCCGATTACCGGTTCCTGAAAGAGTAGATATGCTTCCGGCCAAGGATAAAGTCACAAAGCGTGGAAGTGGCCAGGGAAGTGCTAGCCTCCCACGCAGACGTTCTAGGGGTTCGTCACGCGTTCCTGTCCCACGTTCGTGGGGCAGGAACGCATGACGAACCCCTAAGAACGTCCGCGTGGGAGACCAGGGAATTGCCAAAGCAAGCTCGTTCCCAGGTTCTCTCTCTTACCCTCTCTCGGGACGGGAAGGAGAGAACCCTAGGAACGGGATTGGTGCCCTGATTGGGTGGTAAAAAGAGTTAACCGTAAAAAACATTGGTTGCTATAAACTAGCCTGGGAGAAAAGACTGTATTCGCAGGCTACGTGCTAAGCTCACTTACGACCGGTTGCGTTTCTTATTTCGCGGTTACCTTGACTCCGTACGTTCGCGTGTCTGCCTTTGCTTTTTCACGAGGATTCTTTGTAAAGTAACTGTGATTTCTGTTATCAGTGATTCTTTTCACCCCTCACAAAAAGATGTTAGTTGACTGGCAATAGCTTATAACCTTTTTTTTCCTTTAATTTAAACAAAGAGGGTATATCATTTTAAGAGAATGGGAAAACTCTCATTTTCAAAGATCTTCAAAGCCGTACTTCTCAGCTTGGCTCCGACACTAGTATTTGTGAGAGTCACAGAAATGTTCGAGTCTATTTGCTCGTCTTTTTTCAGTTCATGTTGCAAAGACTCTTTTCTTCAGTAGGGTAAAGACCCTAACGAGATAGTATAAAGAGAAGAAGGTGCAAGGCAAAAAAGCTACGCGAACAACAAATCAGAGTAGCACCAAAGAGAAGGAAATCACGCCAAGGTGCAAAATAAGGTAAACAGATTGATCTTCTTTTTCGTAGTTAACATTTCTTTGCCTAAAATAGTATAAAAAGTGGAATACAGTCGAATTCCCGTAAGCGACCACCCAAATGCAATGCAAAGACTTAGTGGTCGCTTACGGGTGGCTTACGTACAAGAATCGAACCACTGAAAAAGAGGCCTCTCCGAGAAGAGGTCCGGGCATATTTACTTTATGGAAGACAATTTATTGCATGCGATTTTTAAGTTACGCCATGTGTAGTTCCATTTTAAGTGTTACCCGTTCTTCGTATATTCTAGTAGCATAGTGCACAGCGAACGTAGAGATCAGAGCATGTGGGCGCTTACAAGAGGTTAAAAACAATAGAAAATCATTAAACGTTAAGGCCCAAAAAGTGTTCGCGGTCGCTTACAAGAGGTGGTGGTCATTTTCTAAAGGTTCCAACTGTAAGGCTTTGAGAAAATTTTGTGTTTTGGATAGGCGGTCGCTTATCGGAGGCGTTCGCTTACGAGAGGTGGTCGCACACGGAGGATCGACATAATCTATCAAATATTAAAATTTATCAAAGGAATAACTTCTTTCATCCCGAGATGTTCCTAAGACCTTTATTTTACTTAAAAGATAGAAAAAAATACAGGTTTATTAATATTTAATTCTTTGAAACAAAAGAATTAATTTTTAACTTTTTTGTTAACCGCAACTGAAAAAAATTAACTGATAGCCGTAAAAGAGCCAAAATTTTAGCCGATAAAGGTAAAAGAGCCTCTTCTAAGCAGAGGGAAGCAGAGGGCCACACTAGCACTGATACGTTTCTCCCCCAGTCTCCTATGGCACGCCTTTCCCCGGCCTCCCCACCCCCAAGACGTACTTTTTTTTCTCCTTTCCTGGTGGCATCATTAGGAAGTCCCAGGGAAGTCCCGTCCTCGGACTCGGAAGAAAAATCCATTTGTCCCCATCCCGACGGGACTCCACCCCATTCAGACCCTTAGACAGGTGCTCACTCGCCGGATGAGAAGAGGCCCATGCTGCAAGTCGTCCTCAAACAAGTATAAGACAATACAAGCATACAACTGACCGAGGGCAACTAGCTAGGATTTTACTCCTGCCTGGTAGAAGGACAGGCTGGTATTCAGTATTACGATCTAATATACGATAGTGCTCGAGGATGCGTTTTCATGCTGTGTTGATCGTTTCCTAAAGGCACCTTAGGGTCGGTTGCCAGGAGAGTGCAGATAAAGCTGGAGTACGTTACTCAGTATGGAGGGTATTAATATTTTCAGTCATAATCACTTGACAACGTCTAATACTGAAAATATGAAATCCAGCCTTTTTTTAAGAATATTATTATTTTGGTTGCATGACGACTACAGAGTCTGCAGAGAACATATGTCATTTCTGCAGGTATTTGTCATGAGTTGTACTGAAGATCACAAATTAAAGTTCACATAATTTTATTCGACCCCTAGACTTGATCTTGAAACTAACTTGTAGTGCTGACGAAAAAAAAAAGAAGGATATAAATAATTCCTTTTGGATTTTTGCACTAAATAACGATAATAGCTGCAGATATCTGATGTGAACAAATTCACATCACATGCTGTGCTGATTAGGTCCGTAGTTTAGGCACGTGTTATCTAAAGATTAAAGCTCGTTACTATGAAAGCTTGCATGGCGGAGTAAATAAGTAGGGAGCCGTGAAAAGCAACGACCACTGTGAGGGCGAAGGGAACAGCAAAAAGGTGGAAGAAAGCAACAACTCTGCACGTGAATCACAGTTTTTGGTACATTTCTTTGAAATCATTCCACGATTGCGACGGCCGGGATTAAACTTTCTACAGTGACGTTTATAAAGGACGAAATTTCACATGACTTCGAATTTCTTTGTCTCTTTTTAGCCTGGATGTACTATTTAAGAATTCAATTCCTCACGGAACACTTACATTTGACAAATCAAGTTGAACGCGTCAGGAAAATCATGGCGAGCTGTCGGAACCATGACTCTATAAGCCTAGGTTTTCGCTCAAGGCCTTCGCCTGCGCGTTATGCATATGTTGATTAACTTCAGTAAACTTCTAATGGCCCGGTAAGAAAACTCACAAAAGTTAGACCTGATTGACTATAGAGGTCAACAAAGTAAGGCCCGTGGTCCCAATAATGGATTTAAAAGTTTCGTGTGTGAAAAATGGAGCTTTCGTATCATCCATGAGGACTCATGAGTAATATGTTCAATGCTTCTTACTAAAGGAGGGTTACAGGGCCATCTAACCTGGAAATCCTGTTAGAGACATGCTGCTTGTAACATTCATCTTGAAGAACTCTTATGAAATGGAATGTAATATTGCTTGTTGATAAATAGAGATCAGATGTTGCCACGATAATACTAACGTCGTCTGTACCAAGCAGCGTTTCGTAACACTGATTTCGAGCAAAGGATCTATAATAAAACCTGAGTGATAGGTTGACGTTCAAAGTCTTTCTCTTTTGAACCTTTCCTCTGATCCACGAGTTTACTCCCCTGAGTATGATAGTACATCTTGAACTTATACTAGGTTGTTGACAGTCCAAAGTTTTATCACAACACTTGTTTTTGATTCTTCGACATCAATATCATGCTTGATATAGTTTTTTTCAATGAATTCTATATCCGCGTCCGTTTATATATAAGAGCTAAAAAAAGATCCTAAACTGAAGGAAAAGAAGGAAGAAAGGAGGACGAGGAAGAGAAGAAGAAGAAGAAGAAGAAGAAGAAGAAGAAGAAGAAGATGATGATGATGATGATGATGATGATGACGTTGACGAAGAAGAAGAAGAAGAAGTACGCTAAGTACGCTCTATAGCAGTGACCAGCAGTAGCAGTATCAATAGCAGTGTAGAGAAACTAGAACTGAGTACAGGCTTCCCTGCCCATCAAGCCCCCTTCCCCCTGCCTTGTACCCAAGACCCCGGGGGAATATGGGAAGGTTTCCAACTTAACGCAAGGAATCAAGGGAAAGGTTACTTCTTCTCTTTTCCTAAGGCACCTTCTGCTTATAGAAAATTCTTTCCCATCCACAACCTGCCTAGCCTCCCCCGCAGGCGTGGGAGGCTACAACCTGCCAGGATACGATGAGTAGTTGACAAAGAGAAAAGCACCCTGGGCTAGGGTTTCTCCGTGACTTTCACGCCCCTTCTCTCCCACCCCCCTCCATTCCTATCCTCTCTCCCGCCCCTCCTCGCGTGAACGTCAACACGAAATTCATCACGAAACGCAAACACGAGAGCCTGTTCATAGCCTACCAAAGTCCAAAGTTTTTTCCTGAAATACCGTTAACTACGATACACTTCGAACCGTAACTGACGTGATTTACAAGTGGGATTAAGGAAGTGGTAAATTTCCACCTTCTGGTCACCGGAATTCTGCAGTTTTTGTCTTTTTCTTTCCTTCTTCTTTCAATCGATTTTACCGCAATTTTAATTATTAGGCTCCTGGTGTTGGTCAATCTTTTGGCAAATTTCGCAGATGTTTTTTGAAACATTTAAAAGCTTATTGTGCCCGTTGCTGTAATCTTGCATGCAAACCTATGATCATTCAAACACGGTTTCTGGAACACGTGCTGCGCGGGTTAATGTAGAACGGAAATGATCTTTTTGTCAGATTAGTATAATTTGTAACAACCTAGAGTGCTCAAGACGGACTCAAGAAGGGAAACGTGCTAATCCATCCAATGGGTTCAAAGTACCAAAAAATAGATTACAGTGCCTGCAAAATGAAATTTGCAACAGTAAAATTTAGGGTGAATTCATGCGCTGCCGTTCGCGTATAGCTGTACAGTCGCATTTTCCTATTGGAATTTTGTTTTGCTTTTCTTATTTTCTTATTTATTTATTACTGATTTTATTTGACAGACGTATGAATTGGGGTGAATTTTACTCTGTCGATCAAGGACGCCCTCAGTAAATTCCGAGAGTCACATTTATCGGCGAAGCTGCTTACCACGTGGCGTCCGAAACGTCGTTATTTCTGAAACAAATCTCTTATAAATTTTAAGACGCTTTTACATTCAGTTTCGCTGAACAAGCTGAATAAACTGATTTGTAATTTCTTTGTCAACGGTATCATTAATTGAATTTGTTCTCAAAGAAAATAAACCTTTTTATATCATTTGAAAAAGACAATAAGCTTAGTGGACCCTCACATTGTTACATAATCACTGTCATGACGCAAACACAGGCGTGGCTGAACTTAGTGCATGTGGGGTTCAGTGCAGTGCAGGCACAGTTTAACCAAAACTGAATTTTGGTGGCTAATAAGAATATCGCTTTATACGGCATTATGTCGCAAAAAGAAACACAACTGAATAGGGCGTTCTTAAGTCTTAATTGTCTTAGTTTGATTCTTCAGTAGGCGCAACATTAAAGGCAGATGCGTGGAACTGATACTCTCGAATGTTGCGTGCATGCAGCTCAAAGATATCGTCTGTCTGGAATAAGTATCCAAAAGACAACAGAAAATCTCTTGACATACCAGATATTATTAGACTCGATAAAGAAGTATAATATCTAAATACACTGGTCACCCGCTGGGAACTAAGAATGAAATGGTAGGTGACCCCTGGTAGTTGACCTACTTTATTCTTATGGGTGCTGAGACAGTATTCAACGAAAACTATACTTCGATTAACTTGCTCAAGACGTTTGGATGCAAATAGATGAACAAAAATCCAGGTGAATCAGCTTTGGAGGATCGAAGCGTTTGGAGAAGAAGAGAAGAAATATAGACGGTATATCTTTGTGACTCCATCATGTCAGTGCTTAAAACTGAAACAGTATTATTTGGTGGAAGGCTATGATTATCCTAAAAGATGATTGGACAGCTATATATTGCATGACTAAATATATAATCAGTATTGAGAGTATATATAAGACAACACACTCAAAAAACCTAGGGATGTTTTTCTTTTGCTATATTTGCTTAAATACCTGTACAACATTTCCAAATAAAAGCAGGTCCCTCTATTTTCATTTTGAGCGCAAGAAAAGAATTTTGCGCGAAGCACTTATGAATTACCAACGCATCTCAACTCGAGTAATATGATTACTTGGAGAATGAACAAAATATTTCACAAACAAACTGATTCATACCTCCGTCTGTTGAGAGGATTCCATTTGCCACACCGTTTTCTTCATGAGCTGTAGTTTTGTAGGCTTGAACTTCCACGTGCCTTGAAGGCATCTTTGCTGTCTTGGTGACCGCCTGTCTTTTTTTCTTGCGAAAACCTTTGAACATTTTAAACACGAAACTAGTATGGAAGCAGAAGTTCCCTTCAGATTACTTTGTAAGTCTGTGAATTATGTATTCGTGTATTTGTCTTTTTAAACTTTAGTCTCTTCAATTTATACAGTAGAGAATGTGCACACTTTCATTCAAACGTATAGAATTTCGAAGGGTCAATGTTCAGAATTGCGGCGAGAGAATGCACGTGAATTCACCGAGTCACTTCAGCAAAGTGACCGCATCAATGAAGCTTACAATCACGGAATTCATTCAAACTTGTGGTGTGTGAAGAAAATGACATACGTACCTCCACAATTACTTCTCGAATCTATTGAGATGTGATGTATCGGATATAATGCGATCGAAACATCGGCACTTTAGCATTTTCAGTGTGCCCACTATTGGCTGTAACCCCCTATCCACTCCAGTTATATTTCACCATTAAGTTCAAAGGTAATACCATTCACGGAATACTTATTATATTGTCAAAGGAAATGTTTTAATAATGAACTAGACAAAAGGATCTTTTATGTGGGCTTACTTGCGTCGACCATTTACGATGGAGTTTTAGTAACGCTCACGTTCCATACAGAAAATTGTAATTTCCATTATTTTAATAGTTTACTTTGGAGACTTTTTAAGGACAAAGTGTTCCGCATCGACCGATGCAACATTTTTACAAAAACACTTACTTAAACTATGTATTATAAATATTAGCTAATTGCTTATGGGATTGAGCCATAAATAACAAAAGAGTTCTCAAACTCTCAGCTCAGTCGAGCTGAACTTCCTTGCTCTGACGTCACTGTCCTATTTAAATTGCCGACCTCTGACGATATCTCTGACACCCTGCTGACAGTCAATCTCGTAAAAATGGATATCGTTATTGAAAAAGACCGCCCCCTTTTGTAAAAGTTCTTCTTATATAAGTACTTTGAGCGATACAAAGAGTAAAAATTTAGACTACAGATTATTCAGGGCTAGTCAAATTTGATTTCTGCCGTACTTTTTTTTTCGACACCGATCACCGTAAAAAAATGCTAGAGCGAGGGCTCAATTAGTAATGGCTTGGCAATCATGTAGGCTTTTCCGTTTAACGTTAAAAGGATAAAGTTTGTATGCATAACAGAAGGGAGAAGAGGTTCAGTCTTGTCTTTTAGGAAAATGTGTAAATCTGTAAATATTTTTTTCCAAAAATCGAATTCGCGATGGACGCATTTTTTCCCTCACGATTTCGGTATTACATCTAACTTTGGACTGAACTGTGGGTCCTTATCGGAGAGCAAAGGTAACTTCCATGAACCGCACTTCCGACCAATGGACAAAATCCTTCCTAATCGATGTCAAAATATTATTAGAACCGTGATCCAGGCCTTAGA
The DNA here is from genome assembly GCF_958299795.1 of Porites lutea. NCBI lineage: Eukaryota > Metazoa > Cnidaria > Anthozoa > Scleractinia > Poritidae > Porites > Porites lutea. The sequence goes on from NC_133205.1 coordinate 5,866,629, forward strand.
ACAGAATTTAAAAAGGCTATCCTCCTTAATAGGCCCCAGGCCATTCTTCCCATACCATCACGCGAGCCGAGTACAGACGCCTGGGAACGAGGAAGGTAAGTACGAAACAAAAGCAAACAGGAAAACATGACAGCACTGATCTTAACAGCAACGAAAAAAATTACAAGAGTATGTAGAGAGAGGCAAAGCCTACAAAAATCGCGCGGACAGAAAATATATGTGTTAAGTCTAGAGCTTCATGATCGAGGTAACGGTCACTCAGCCTGTGTAGTCGTCTCTGCTTCCTTTCAGCCAAGCGGGGGAAGCAGAGGAGCTGAGGCGTACAAGGGCACGGGCCCGGGTCGGAAAAGGAGCAAAAATTTGAAGCGGGTGGGCAAGCTCTCCTTTCTTTCTCCGCCCCTCCCATCCCCACTGCTCCTCGCGCTTCTCCCCGAGTAGCCTGCGTGGCAGGCGTTAAAAGGGGAAGGGGAAGCGGGAAATTGTACGCGCGTGGTCTCGCGCCATGATTCCCTTCCCCTTCCTTTTCAAACGCCTGCCACGCAGGCTATTCCCCGAGTTTCTCCGTTTTTCCTGCTTCCTTCCCTTAGTCGTGCCGTTCCCAGAGTCTGAATGCCTAGAACCATGGGTGGCTTCATTATCATTGCAAAAGACCCGCTAAACTCATTGGTATCAGGCGCCCCTTGCGGCTAGGAGACACGTGGCTACATTCGCGGGCCGGTCTACCAGTTGACAGCCTGACATTTGTGATTGGTCATGTCTGCATTAGCCTTGTCCGGAGCCGAAATCGCCATTTTGTTCTTCATAGTCTCAGGCTATCCTTTTTGCATCTGAGTTTTAAAAAGCATGGCAATTCGCTTCTCACACACTCGCAAGACTATCATTCATTCTGTCTGGCTGCTTTTATTTCTTGAACGAAACTGCGCCCGTAATTTCCTTTGCAGCGGAATATTGTCGTACCCAGTGCTTTCTCGATAAATTTTTCTTGGAAAAGCAAGAGATGGCGTCTAACAGCGACATGGTTTCGGTTGCTGAACAGGAATTCAGTTGCCCGATCTGTTTGGATCTATTTGAAGAGCCGAAGTGTCTTCCAAACTGCGCTCATAATGTCTGCGGACGCTGCTTAGAAGGAATGGACAAGCTAGAAAACAACTCGATCGAATGCCCAGTGTGTCGAGTGGAGTCCATGATACCCAAGGATGGAATCGCTGCTTTTCCCAAGAATCATTTGTTAGTTCGATTGATTGAACACACTCCTGGACTCAAAGAGAAGCAGACTATAGAGGAAGTGATGAAAAATTGCAAACAGCAGTTAGAGGAAGCTAAATCCGCTATTAAAAGTATGGAAGTTCGCTTTGCCTGTGCCACGCGCGAAGTTGAGCAGACTAAACAAAGGGTTAAGGCTCTGGCCGAGTATGTTGTAACCATGGTGCGAGAGCAAGAACGGAAGATGCTTGAAGAAATCGATCAGAAATGGGATCAAAGTCAACCCGAGACGAAGTTTGAATCAAAAAAGGCTAGCAATAACGCTGTATGCGATAATGCCTCCAGCTGTATTCAGACGGTGGAAGACATTCTACATAATGGAGAATTGAGCGATCTTAAAGACCTCAAAGACGCTTTGGTGGAAGAGATGGGCTGTTTCTCAAGCTCCTTGAAAAAGAGTATAGCTGAGGTAAACCGTGAATTTGCAGAGCCCTTTGGTGTATCACTGACCGACACTGGATCAGTTGAAGGATTTATTGAAAATAACTGCTTGCTTGGTAAACTTACCATCAATACTGCTCCGGCTTCCTCTCATCAAGAAATTTCATCTGCCTCAAATGGCCCCTCTGTCGATTCTAAAACAAACATAGATTATTCAAGATGTGGATCTTTGATTCAGACTATAGACAGTTCTTCATGTGGAATAGCACAGTTTACACCACTATCAGTGGCAGTTTCTAGAAACACAGGTCATTTTGTAGCACTGGATGAAGAAATGAAGCGAGTTCTTATCTTTAATGAAGATGGGGAAGCCTTACATACCTTTCGCATCATGTATGGTGATCTCTGGGACATAGCAGTTTCAATTGAAGATGAGATCATCGTCGTAAATCGTGAAAGTAACCGCCTTTTGCATTATGACATGAATGGTAACTTTAGGAGAAAGTTTGTGACTACCCCTAAGGAAAATGTCAAGTTTACCTCACTATCTGTCGACTGCAGTAGTGGATGTCTCATTGTAACATCACACCCATCTTATTCTGAAAGTGAAGATGATACCTTGCCACGTGTTCTTGTGTACAGTCCCATGGGAGTTTTCACCATGTCATTTGGCGAAGGGAGACTTTCGTCCCCAGAAAAAGCAGTCTTCCTAAATGACAAGTACTTTGTGGTAGATTCTTCTCGTCAAAGTGTGGTAGTGTTTAACAAAGATGGGGAATTTCATAAAGAATTTGGTGGTGGTCAGTTGGAGTGCCCTTGTAGTATAGCAGCAGATTACAATACTGGAAGCCTTATTGTGTGTAACCGTGGTAACTGCACACTTCATATTTACAGCCAAAATGGAGAGCTTCTTCACCATTTCAGAACAGAACATTCTCCTGTACAGGTTGCCTTAAGCAAGAGCTATGACAATCTCTTGATTTGCTGTCAAGTTGAAGACAACAAAAAGAACATTCAGATGATAACGTATGTTTAACTTGAAGTGGCTCATTAGCACAAACTGGTCATCAATCGAGAATTACCATCATCAAACCCCACTGTCGTCAAAATGTTAAAGTGAACTTTTTCTATCAAGTTGAAGACAACAAAAAGAACATTCAGATGATAAAATGTGCTTATCTTGGAGTAGCTCATTAGCACAATTAACTGGTCAGTATTCAAGATTTACATGTTAGAACAGTTCTGATCAGGGTCATCCTTGCAACCACTGTTGTAAAGGAGAGTCTTGATTACCATCATCATCATCTTGATTACCATCATCAAGACGTTTAAAGTTAAAGATAACAACAAAAAAAACCATTCAGATGATAACATATGCTTAACTTGGTGTGACTCACTAGCAACTAAGACTGGCAATTGAAACTTATCAGCAGCATTTTTGCAACCACTGTTGTTAAGGACAGTCATAAAACCCCACCATCTTAAAACTGAAGGGTTGCTGTCATGTTGAAGACAACAACAAAAAATTTAGATGGTGACATATACTAAACTTAGCTAGGACTGGTACACATGCATTATGACATGTTAGAACTTTTGCAACCATTTCTGATTAAGATAGCCTATTACTGAAATGCTTTCATTCTTAAATTTGTACAAGTTTATAACAAAGATAAAAACTTCTGGAGACTTTTTATTATGCAACCCCATCCCACCCCCACTAGTAATCTGCCACACCCCTCATAAAAAACAACTCAACTCAGTTCAAAAATTATTTTTATCATTATCTACATAGCAGTCACTCCCTTTGCTAAAATGATGAAAATAATCTTTTGCAATTATGAAAGGAGGCGAATGTGGCCAGAAACTGCCTAGATTTTGGCAACATTTTGGGGGCTAAATTCTAGGCTATTGTACAAAAAAGCTGAGACGACACTTTTATCTGGGAGATGAAGTGACTACTGTATAACACTCTTAGATATTTAGCAGCTATCCAGGAAAGTTGTCATTAAAAGTTATGATATACTATAGTTACAAGGACAAAGGTAATCCCGGTGTCCAGAAGCTGTTTTTATATGCATGAAATAAAAACTATATAAAAATATTGTATTTCAATGCCCATAGGTGATTTTCTAGCATACATGTAGTTTTAAAGTAACTCCAGTGTTTGTACATTTTTAGATGTCCTTAGAAATGAACACGTTATTTTATTAATTAAATTTAACATACTAACATGTAGGGTTATTCAGTGTATGTAATGGTAATAATTAGCATTAGGAATATATCTTGAATCAATTGCACTTTCCATTTAAAGACACATTATACTGTAACATTTCCTTCAAGATTAAACACAAGTTTAATGACCCTTTAATTTCTTTATTTGATATTATAACCATTATTATTTTTATGCTGATTGAAGGCTAGTTTCACATAATAGAAGAGTGAACCTTCCTTGCTCTAGTATGATAATAGATCTATCACTGATATTTTGTTTCTTAAAACTTGTTCAATAAAAACAAACAAGTGAGATAAATAAAGAAAATATAAGTACATAAAACAAAGATAGGTACATAATTATAGGAACCAACCCCACGGCTAAAATTTGTTTCATGGCTCCTTATCAGGGTACCCAAATTTAAAATTCCCAAAGGGCTTCCCCAAAGCACTCCACCATTGGCACCATCTGTATGTGCTTCACTGGGAATTGTAAAGCAAATCTCTACAGTGACATCTAGTAAAGTATTCAAAAGTTAAAAAGCCCAAAAATGATGCAGTGCACATGCTTGGAAATGAACTTTTGCCATAGGGCCAAATCCTACAACATGAAGACCTGTCTTCTGGCGTAGAAGCTACTATGTGAGAGTAAAATTCGACCGTTTCTCCAATTTTTTGCAAATATCATTGGTTTTAAAACCTATCCTAGATTGTTTTTCACTATATCAAGAAAGTAAAGAAAGTATTTGATGCTTTTGGTTTTCCAGTAATTACGTCTTTCCTGTGTCTTACTAACAGTGAAAGCAAATGAGCAAGAAACCCAGTAATCACTGTTTGGGTGCCCCTTACTAAAAGGTGAAATTTGGTGGGCTATGGTGTACTCTCTCCAGGACTCTGGATCCAAGACCACTGTAATACAGGTCGCTGTAGCGATTTGCTTAAAGTCCCTATTATTTTATCCTTCTACTTTAAATTTTCTAGGGCACCCTGGCAAACACCTATGAATATATTCACAGGTGACATAAAGGTGCATATCAAAATTAATAATGTACCACTCCAAAGAGAAAAAAATTGAAACAATATCCTTGCAGCTAGTAATAATTGATTCTATAAAAGACAAAAGATTTAAAAGTTAAAACAAGATTTAAGTCTTATAGTATGATTACTGAAATAAAATGCCCTTTCAAAAAGGAAATCTTCATCTTAATGATTTCTGATTTTTGCCCATGAAATAATTTAATGGGCAAAAATCATTGCTTATAACCTTGTGGACAAAAATCACATGCAAACTTTATACACTAATTATTAGTATATCTCAGAATATTTAGTAATTGCTAGATAAGGCTAAGTATACCCTGAGGAATTATGCATATGCAGGAGAGTATTATCACACACACCACGACCTGCATAAAGTTAAACCTAATGTTATTGTGCAGTTCCAATATTATAGGGGGGAAGTACTCCCTTATATAAGCCATATAGTATAAAAATGGGTATAGACTTTGCCTATGTTGGTCAGTAATGGGCCGTTGACATATTCACTTTCCCTGCTTAACGTCAACTGGAAGTTTAGGGGGGAGGGGATAAGGCAGTGGAGGTAATCAGTCAATCATTAATAGGACTTTGAACTGGGTAAGTTTTGTTTGTTTGTTTGTTCATTTGGTTACATAAACTGACAGAATGGTTGGAAAATTACTAAATTGGCTTTGAAAGAGCATATTTTTGTAGGTAATCTATTACTTGAATAGACAAAAAAGTTCTATGTCTCTGTAAATGGGCACCTCAGTCATAACAGACCATGTTACAGTTGTGGGCTTAGTATCCTAGCCTTCGAGTGAACAAGAGGATTAAGTTAACCTTGTTTTGATACGAACCTCTCTCCTTTTCTTATGGATATTATGCTTACAAAATACTACTAGTTAGCATAAGAACAAATGACTTACATAAAAAAGCAAGAAGGGTTGTATCAAAACAAGGTCAACGCCAAACTCATTTTCACCTGTAACTGTAAAATGGGCTATTATATTAATTTTAGTGAGGAGTAAACACCTACAGTATCACTCCTCAACCTCAGCTGAATACACTCAAGTGATGCAAATATACTTGTAAGAACTGACAAAGTATCCAACAAAATAATTATAACTGACAAGAATGTGCCAAGACCAGTATGGACAAGCCAGTGCAAACTAGCAAATTTTCCCGAAACTTGGTGACGGCAATTTGAATGGGCTCTTCTCCTGTATCAAAAGAATCCAGAAAATCCCCACTTTGGTTGTAAACAAGCACCTCGGAATTTGATGTGTCACTTATCAGAAGATTTCTATTATTATGGTCAGCAGTTATGCCAGATGGCATTCCTAACTCATAGCCACCAAGAGTATCAACTACAGAACCACTTTTGTCAAATACTAGCACTTCCTCTCGTTCAGAATCTGCTACATAAAATTTACCATTCAAAAACACTGCCCTTTTTGGTGAGACGAGTTCATCTTCACCAAATGACAAGGTGAGGTTTCCAGATGAGGAGTAAACAAGAATGCATGGCGAGGTTTCACCTTGATACTCGTGACTATAGTATGGCCTAGAGGAAATGATGTACCGTCCATGAACATCAACTGTCAATGAGGTGAATTTTACATTTTCTTTAGAAGCAGACATGACTTTCTTGTGGAAATTCCCAAAATAGTCATAATGTAAGAGGCGGTTTCTTTCACGATTTAAAACAACTATTTCATCTTCACTTGAAAATGCAATGTCAAAGAGGTCACCGTATCTCACGCGAAAACTGTTCATGATTGCCCCATCCTCGTTAAATATGTGTACATACTTATTTTCTCTATCCAAAACTGCAAAGTCTCCAGAATGTCTGGAAGCTGCTACTGAAAAAGGCTCAAAATCTTCTTTCCCACATGAAAAACTGTCTATACGTTGAATCAAGGTGCCGGAACTTGGACATTCTTCAACTCCTGATACTACAGCTGGTATTGGCTTGACTTCAGTAACTGTCCATACTGAAGGGACACAAGCTGTGAGAATATTTCGAGGAGTTTCAGCTTGGTCAGTGATTTTAAAACTGTTTATGCTAAGTTTACCAAGTGAAAACTCCTCATCAATGAACTTCTCAGCTAAGTCAGTGTTAGTCAATGAAATATCGAAGGGCTGTGTAAATTCACCATTTGCCTCCAACATCCGCATCTCCAAGCACTCGCTTAAATCATTTACCTGTTCAGCCAAAGCATCCTTAAGGTCTTTAAGATCCTTTAATTCTCCATTTTGTATGATGCCTTGCACAGTTTCAATGCATTCAGTCGCATTTTCACATAATTCCATGGCACTGGATTGCAGAGTCTCGTATATTCCTTCATCTTGATCATATCGTGAATTGATTTCATCAAGCATTTTTTGTTCTTGCTCACGTGCCGTCTTAACAACTCCTTCCACCAAAGACTGTATGCGCTGCTTCATCTCATCACGTTTTGTTTTGCTATTAACATAGCGCTTCTCCATCTCTGTGAGAGAATCTTTAGCCCCTTGCAGCTTTTCCTTGCAGCGTTTCACAGCTTCTTTGAGATAACGTTTTTCTTTTCGTCCAGGTGATTGCTCGATCAATCGAACCAACAAATGATTCTTTGGAAAAGCTGCGACTCCACCCTTCGGAATAACAGACTCGACTCGACAAACCGGACATTCGAGAACGTTGTTTCTTTTCTTTTCCATCCCTTGTAAGCACTGTTGACATACATTATGAGCACAGTTTGGGAGGCATTTGGGTTCTTCAAAGTCCTCAAAGCAGATGGGACAACTGATTTCATGTTCAACTGCCGAGACCAGATCATGTTGGATGGATGTCGCCATTTTGTTTTCTTTTTCGCAGCGTAAACGCATGCGGGCTCACAGGACGCTTACGGACTCTGGGTACGAGAATGGGTTCTTTCTGGGCGCGATCCATTCAACCAAAATTTCCGGAAATTTCGGTCCAAAACTCAATGGATCGGTTCGGTCCAACCGGAAAAGTTTCGAAAAAACGGGTCCACCTTTTGAGGTGGACCACTTTTCCCGGTCGGACCAGTTGGAATTTTGGTTGAATGGATCGCGCCCTCTGTATCTCTGTAATCTGCGTTTTTTCCCTCTTGGGCCAAAGAAGCAAAGAAGCAAAAAAAAAATAATAAAATAACGCCTGATCTCAGGTTAGTTGACTGATTGACGGATGGCTGCTGCCTGCAACTCAAAACCTCTAATCCCCGGCAGGGGGTGGAGGGGGGGGAGGGGTACTTCCTTATAAGAGGCTAATGGGGATGTGCCGCTGGGCGCTGAATGGGGTCGCATTTTCACGACTGGATTGACTATAATGGGGTCGCATTTTCAATAGTGCTACTAGAATGGGGTCTCACATTTTCGGATTTTTTGGGGTAAGACAGTTCTTCATATTTACGGTTAAGGGATGATTGCCGCAGTTTCAGGAGAGGGCTAGGACCTCCCGCAACTCCTGCTGTCCTGCAAGCAACATGGAGAGCTGGGAAGCCTGCAAAGCAGACGTATTTTGCAGTGCGTTCAAACTGACCGAGAGTTGGAACGAGTCACAAAATGATTCCAACAAGGGATGTACCTCTAGGTAGTACTATTTCTTGACACGCTTTTTGACCACGTGTCCCAGGTAAGAAATTCAATTCCTTTATCACGAAAAAAAAATCATTTTACCTCCATTTTTACAATTCATCTACATATATGAATAGAAATATCCCCGAGGTGACATCTCGCAAAATTCCAAAAAATAAATAAATAAATAAATATGTAAAATAAAAAATTAGAAAAAAATAGGTTAAAAAATCAGCGGATCAGCCAGTCTTAATTTTCCCCTTTCAAGTCCTTTAGCTGCTCCTTTTCATTGTAAACCTACACAAAATGAGGTCCCAACACCGAAAGGTGTCATAAAAGAAATTTACGCCGCATTGCATGACTTCTCTTGGACTACAAAAGCAACAAAATTAAAAAAAGAAATGATCAACGACTTCTAAAACTACTAGGTTAAAAGTGATCGATGTTGCTAGTTTCTACAAGGCCTTAAAACGAAATAAAGCAATTTAGATAATAAAAACGGTACAGGAAAGACTCAGGCTGTTTTTAATCATGGACTAGCTTCAAGCTTTCTAGAAGATTCATTTTTGACCAAGATTATGCAATACTGGACCACATTAAATCATGAAAACAACTTAGATTTCACATCTTCCCAGATATGGTATAACTCTCTTTGAGAATTGACAATAAACCAATCTTCTATTGATCTTATGGGCTCCTGTCTTAGGTCACCACAGAAGCAAAGGATTTGGATAATATGTTAAATAAAAAAGTAAACACTTTCAGACAATCATTAATTTTTTAGTTTTAGTAGTACTATTAAACTGTTTTTGAAACATTTTATACATATGAGTACCCAAACTTTACCAGCTAACAAGACAACATTCAATTCCAAATTTAATTCTAAGACTAACTTCCTATAATACTATAAGCTTAAGCCTAGATGACATTCACCAATGCATTATGCAAAACACTACTTTAACAAAACCCATTACCTTCTTGCCATGCCCATCTGTCTTAGGCTAATAATTATTGATAGTATTGTTAATCTATTATTCCATCACCTTCTTCTCATTGCTGGACATGTATTTACAAATATAAATAAAACAACAGCACTCCCTTGAACACATGCTTTGTTGAAAACAAATGGGGCTTGAAGAGGGGACTCCCACATAATGCAGTGTTTTGTTGGTGCCCAAAAAAGATTAGCAATACATTATGGCTTTCATTTTATTGATCATCACAGATCCTAAAAATGCAACACTGCCGGGTAAGCCATATAAATATTATATTTCTTAGTTGTTTCACTTGCTACATAATTTTCTTCACTGGTATTGTCTTTAGAGTGAACTAAATAATACATTATACCAAAAATTCTAACTAAGTTAGATTTCCATTTCACTACAGAGCACAGGGCTCAAAGTCAACTTTTGAGTGCACTTGCAAAGTTTTGCTAGTAACATTTTTTTTCCCAAGCAAACTGGTGAGACCACTAGCAAATTCTTTCCCTTTGTTTGGGAGACATGCATGATTCTAACTCGCAAACGTTTGCTAGTGGACATTTTTTTCACTCGCAGATTATCAAAATCACTCGCAGTTTGCGAGTTAATGCGAGCGTTACTTTTGAGCTCTGAAGCAATAATTATGTTAACTACTTTTCTTTCTCTTTCTTTCTAAAATATGTATACATTGTTTACTGGTAAGTGTATTCACATTTTTAACAAAAAAACGTAGAAGAGGCTACAGTTGAAAGATTTCAATGCATTAGAACTATGCACAGTGGTCTCTTCACTATTTCAGTACAGACAGCAGAGTAACAGGACTGGTAGATTCTTCCACTTGAAAAAGGTGAATATTCTTTGCCCCTATTACCATGCAAACCTGCTATTTTTATGATCAGCTTTACCACTACTCTATTTATTATATTAAATTTGTAGGTGAATTATTCTTATATGAGATATATCCCGCGTGATAGTGACAATGATTGTGTTTTACTTAGTTAATACTATTCACCTCTCTGACAGTACAGAAAGTTATTATCTGCATTTCCAACTTACCGTGTGGCACAAAATCTTTGCCAGAGATTATTTTTGTGGATTTGGCAATTTTTTGTGATTTGCAGGAACTAATTTTTGAGATAAGAACAGAATTTAAGTTAGATATTATTTTACTAAAAGTAAATTTTTGCTGGAAAAAATTTTGCAGTAATTTTTTTGGCCGGAAAAGAATTTTGCAGATTGCTGGAAAAATCGCAGAAATAAGAACCCGCCACAATTTGGTGCCACACAGTACCAGTAGTCTTACCAACAAAAGTTAATTATTTTCTGAATACATCATCAAAACAAGTGCAGGATTGTATTGTTTTGAGACAAAAAAAGTCCCCACAAACATGACTTACGATAATATTATAAATTATACCTAGCCCACTGACATGACCTTTCCATACAAAATTCTTACAGTGACATTTCTTTGTTGGATCAAAGCAAGAGACCAGAAATCCACGACATCAAAGCACGTAGCAATAACACTCATTCAACAGTAGGTGAGCATTTCTACATATCCATTTTCATCATCATCCTGAAAACAAACAAGCAAACTCTTGAAATTCTTAGTAAAAACTATATCTGTAGGTTTCTTCCCTGTTTGAAAACAATGTAGTTGCTGTCCAGCTTGGCTGTAAATGTGAACTGTGTCGATGTCACCTACGACAAGGGTACCATTGCTGTAATCAGCTGCGATACCAGATGGTGATTTCAGCTGTTCATCCTCAAAAGTCTTTATAAAGGAACCAGTTTTGTCAAAAACTTTGACTCTACCATCACAGTGAGCTGAGTCTATGACATAGAATCTACCATTCAAGAACACTGCTTTTTTAGGACTGCTAAGGTATTTTTCACCAAATGACATGGTTAGATTTCCAGATGGTCTGTAAACAAGGACACAAGGCACAGCATCATCCTCTGTTTCATCGTCATAAATTGGGTATGAAGTGATTATGAAACGGCCATGAACGTCAACTGAACATGACGTAAATTTCACGTTTTCCTTGGGAGCAGACACACCCTTTTTCTGAAAATTTCCTTTCATATCATAATGTAACAGACGGTTTTTGTCACGATTCAAAACGACTATCTCATCTTCATTTGAAACTACAACATCCCAAAGATCACCATGTTTAATACGAAACTTGTTTAACTTTTTCCCTGCTTCAGTAAAGGTATGCACAAACTTTGTGTATTCATCCAGTACCACGATGTCACCACAATCTCTGGAACCTGCCACAGAAAAGGCATCAAAATGAGAAGTACTTCCTATGCGTTGAATCAAGGATCCACATCTTGAATAATCTTTCACGTTTGATGTTGTCGCTGGTTTTGGCTTGAATGCTTCGCAGGATGGTGCAGCAAAAGCTATTGGAGTATCCTGAGGAGTTGCAGCTTGATCAATGTTTATATTCAGTTTACCAAGTGAGAACTCAACATCAATGAACTCCTGAGCTAAATCAGTGTTGGTCAATAAAAGTTCGAGGGGCTCTTTAAATTTACCATTTGCTTCAAAAATGCTTACGTTCAACCTCTTGCTTAAATCATTTATCGTTTCAGCCAAACTTTCCTTGCTGACTCTAACTATCTCCAATCCTCCATTTTGTATGATGACTTGCGCGCTTTTGATGCGATTGGACGCATCCTCACACAATTTCGCAGTTCTAGATTGCAGAGTTTCGAAGGTTACTTCATTACGATCATTTGTCGCTTTGATTTCATCAAGCATTTTCTGTTCTTGTTCACGTACCGTTTTAACAACTTCTTCCGCCAAAGATTGTACACGCTGCTTCATCTCATCACATTTTTTTTTGCTATAAATGTACCGCTTTTCTATCTCTTTAAGAGCGCCTTTAGCCCCTTGTAGCTCTTCTTCGCAGCTTTTCACAGCTTCTTTAAGATAAAGTTTTTCTTTTCGTCCAGGTGATTGCTCGATCAATCGAACCAACAAATGATTCTTTGGAAAAGCTGCGACTCCACCCTTCGGAATAACAGACTCGACTCGACAAACCGGGCATACGAGAACGTTGTTTCTTTTCTTTTCCATCCCTTGTAAGCACTGTTGACAGACATTATGAGCACAGTTTGGGAGGCATTTGGGTTCTTCAAAGTCTTCAAAGCAGACAGGACAACGGATTTCATGTTCAACAGCCGAGACCAGATCGTGTTGAATGGATGTCGCCATGTTGCTTTTCTTTCGCCTGAAATGAGGTCTTCTCTTCCAAAGTGAACAGGATACCCAAGTCGTCGTACCCAAGCTTTAGACTGGTCGTGAGAATCCGAAACTGAATCTAAAATGGTTCAGGAATAGACTCTCAATGCTGTAGCTCATCGCGGCTCTTGCACTCATGTAGACTATTAGCCGAATACCGAAGACAAGACGGGAGGAAGTGCATTTCATCGAAACTAACCTGAGTAACAGGTTACACGTTGGAGAGAAAAAACGGAGGAAACGCGCTTCCGCTCCCCTCGCGTGCCCTTCCCTTGCGTACCCCCAGTTATTTCCTGCGCCCATTCCAAGAGCCTACTACGCGGGCTTGGAAGCTGGATCTTGTTGAATGACAACAGTCAGTCCTTCACAAAATTAAGCTAAAAACGTTTTTCGTTGAAAAATCTGCAACAAGGGGACAAGCAGTGTCCCACAAGCAATTCCACTTTTATCGAAAACGACCAAATCACAATTCCAAGGAAGTACGCCATTTGCATTTCATAGTCCTTTCCATCGGTACCAATCAGATGTAATCCAAGAACTCCAAGCAGTCCATTGTAGATCTGTACATCTAACGGTAGGGGGGGGGGGGGGGTACTTTAGGACGTTTTGGGTGGGGATGTGCCACTGGAACCCTGGAACCGTTAGCCTATACCAGAGTTAGTTAGGGTGAATTTTGCTACCCTATACTTGACTAAACTCCGCAAATCCCCCCTATCCTAGAGTAGCTGTTTTACAGAAACAACTGAGGTCACTAGCACAGTCCAGCCAAAACAAAATCGATTTGATTTTTTCATATTCTTGAGTGGCAATTCCTGGTTTCCTTAGTCTAGACTAAACTCTTCAGCCAATTGATCAGTTTAAATGGAAAATGATACCCTCTTCTAGACCCAAACTCTCTGATTTGTATACCCTATCCCAGGGTAAACTGCTTGAAAACCATATCCTTCACAGAGGCACATACCTATATAGCCCATATATGGCAGTACTCTCCCAGGCTAAAACCTTGAAGTTTTCTCCGTCTTCTCTGTGGCCCTCATTATATACAAAAAAAAAACTGGCAAAGAATCGAAAACAGCAGCTTTAGCATTACTGATATTTCGAACGGCCAACCCGTCACGCCTTGTTCGGAAGGATCATTCAAAACCTCTCAGACAGACGCATCTTTACAGCTATATAAACCAAGTATTTAAATTGATTACTTATAACAAAAGTTTAATAAAGGTTTCTAGGTCAATAGCGATATTGAATGGCAAATGACCACCGTTTCCCGATATAATGGAAACTCGCTTGACGTTTTGCAACATTAGCATATGCTTATCTGTACACGACCGGTAAAGGTATCACGCGCAGGTCTGAATATTGGAAGAGCAATATGGCGCGACCAGCAATTTTCATCGTCGGTTACAAAGTTAGGAAAACTTACTGGTTGTGGATCTAGGAGTGTCCTCCCTATTTTAAGACTAGAACTGAACCCAGGTATGTATGGCCGTGACCCTTTCGAGGATAGGTCCGGGCAAGATTATGTCACGCGTTACTACATGGTTGGTGAAGTACACAATACAACATGAAGTAGTAACCTACTTCCGGTTTACCCTCTAAGAATATACTTCGCTCCTTTTGACAAAGAGAACCTTAACTGCACTCGCGTTTGTCTTGACAAGAAAGCATCGACATTATGGAGGCCTCTGTAGTCGATGCTTTTGAAAATGAACTCAGTTGCCCCATATGTTATGAGGACTTTGAAGAACCAAAGTGTCTTCCAAACTGCGCTCACAATATCTGTCAGAATTGTCTTGAGAAAATGGCAAAGAGAAAAAGGAAGGTAATCGAATGCCCCGTTTGCAGAGTCGAGTCTGATATTCCGAAGGGTGGAGTCGCAGCGTTTCCAAAGAATCATTTGTTAGTTCGATTGCTGGAGAATACCGCACTAAAAGAGAGAAAGTCTATAAAACACGCTCTAGAAAACTGTAAATTAAAAATGGAGAATGCTAAAGCAGACCTTAAAGAAACTGAAGACTTCTTTGCCACCGCTAAAAGTCAGGTCGAAGAAACGAAACAGAAGATCAAGTCTCTAGCGGATCAAGCTATTTGTATGGTACGTAAACAAGAAAAGCAGATGTTTCATGAAATTGATCAAAGATTACGCGATAATTTAAACGAGGGAGCTTTCGCAACGCATAAAATGAACACTTTAAAACTGTGTGATAGTGCTAGCAGTTGCGTGCAAGCCACACGAGAAGAACTACAAAATGGCAGGATGAGCGTCAAAGACTCGTGCGAAGATTTGGTTAAGAAGTTGAACAATTTCTCCACAGCTTTGGATACAAGGATGGTCTGGGCAAAATGCGAATTCAAACAGTCTTTCGAAGTGTCACTGACAAACTCTGACTCATTGGAGAAATTCGTGAGTGAAAAGAAGAGTTTGATTGGAGAGCTTAACATA
The DNA here is from genome assembly GCF_958299795.1 of Porites lutea. Taxonomy (NCBI): domain Eukaryota; kingdom Metazoa; phylum Cnidaria; class Anthozoa; order Scleractinia; family Poritidae; genus Porites; species Porites lutea. The sequence continues at coordinate 5,881,756 of NC_133205.1, forward strand.
ACCACATCAACACCAGCTGCTCCGAAACTGTTAAAGTATTCGAGATCAGGTTCTTTGATTCAGATTATAGACAACCACTGCGTACATGGGACAACACAGTTCTCCCCATTTTCAGTGGCAGTGTCTAGACTTGATGGCCACTTTGCTGTGTTGGATGTGGGTGGAGAAATGAAGTATGTGCACATTTTCAAAGAAAACGGAGAGCCCTTGAGCAAATTTTGCATCAAGCAGGGTGACCCCTGGGATGTTGCCCTTTTGAAAGGCATTGAAGTGGTTGTCTTAGATCGTGAAAGCAATCGTCTGTTATATTTCAATTTGTATGGGATTGTAAATAGTAAGAAAAAATCTTTAACTGCTCCTCCTCCAAAGAAAGTGAAGTTTTCATCCTTATCAGTTGATTTAAATGGCTATATTATCATCTCATCATGCCCATGCTTTGATGAAACCGATACCCTGCCATGCATTCTTATTTATAATCCATCTGGAGAACTTGTGTCATTGGTAGGGGAAGGGATTTTGGTGACACCTGAGAAGGCAGTATCTCTAAATGGTAAATACTTTGTGGCAGACTCCAGCAAGCAAAGTGTGATAGTATTCAACAAAAAGGGTTGTGTTATCAGAACAATTAGAGGTTCACAGCTGGCAATTCCATCCTGTATTGCAGTGGACTATTCTAAACAGCATCTTCTAGTTAGTGACAGTGGGAATTCTACAATACAAATTTACAACCAGCAGGGTGAAAAGCAGTGTTGGTTTCAAACGGAACATGCGCCAATCGGAGTTGCATTCACTAAAGATAGTGAAAATATGTTGATTTGCTTCAGTTCCTGATAGAACTGTTTTTGAGAAATTGTAAATGACAAAACTAGGAATGTGTTCGAATAACTTGAACTAGTTGCAAAATATTAAGACATCACGTCTTTACCACATTCGACGCACGTAAAATGTAAAAATGTTCTAGAAGTTTTAAAATCCTGGAAATATATTTCGCTCTTCGAGCCTCGTCAGTCCGGCGAGGCTCGAGGAAAAAATATGTCTTTTTTGCAAGAATTTCAACTGATAGACCTGATGGCAAAGATAGTAAACTGGTGACATATCGCCACATGCAAGGGAATACAACACATTCTTGGATTCTACATTCCACGCCTTGAATTCCCCATTCCAGGTTCGGAATTTCAGAGTTTAGTTTTGGTGCACTAAATTCCAGTCCTCACCCATGAATATTTACTAGGGAGCTTAAGAAACTACGACGACGACGACTACAACAACGTCAAAAAACAATTGGTTTTATAACCAAAACAACAGCTCTGCACGTGCATCACGCTTTTTAGTACATTTCCTTGACGTCCACTGCACGACTTCGATGTGAAATCTCCCAATGCGACGTTTTATGGAGGACGTGGACATACGAAGACAAATTTTCCTTTCCCTATTTGAACATGGATAATACCCTTAAGAATTCAACTCTAAGAAAAGTGGCCTACATTTGACGAATTGAGCGGTTCAGACGCGATATTGTTTGAAAGCACGCAAATTCCTTTTTTCTAAATTTTTCAGTTTCACTGCCGTAGTCGTCGTAATAGCTTAAGCTCCCTACTTTCTTTAATCGCCATGGTCTGAATAGGAATTCACACTGCACAAAAAGTATGGCGCAAAACCTATCCTATATATATGATGCGCCATCCGTCACGGAAATCGCACCAAAATCCCCGTTCTTGTGTGTGAACGGAAACCCTATCCGGTATGATTCTCGTGCGGCGTAAAAAATATCCTGTGTGGTGGAAACATAACCTGAGGGAGGTTGTATGATACAACACAGTACAACCACCTATAAACGGTTTCTCATTCTTCTTTTATTAAATTCCGGCTGTTCGTTAATCAATTTAACCATGTACCATTTTCTACCCTATCCTATTTTTAAACAAGTTTCATTTTCAGTTGCAAATGACATGAATCAAGATTTTACAGCCCTATCAGTTCTCTTCGTAGGCAAGTTACTTGGTTTTCTTATGTAGAGACACCGTTTGGAAGCCAGGGATGCTGCAGATAGGGGTACGTCAAACGACCGTTGTCATATCGCATCCGATTTTTGCGCTTTAATTTGCGACTTATGTCTTTTTTGTAGAAATTGTAGTATTTCTCAACGAGTTTAGAAGCATTGGGATCGGACAGCTGTGAATAGTAATCAAATAACGTGTCGTAATGAAGGGTACCAAAAATAAAGGCGACTTGAAACCGCATCTGGAGAAAGAACAGGAGATAAAAAGTTAGACTAACCACGTAGTTTATTTACGAGGAACGCGTCCCGAAAAAGACAGCGCTCATAAAAAGGAAAAGGGGATGTTTGTCGGAAATTAGTAGCCCGCCTTCAGGCCATATGCTCATGACTACAGGGAAATTGATCTCCTTCGATGAAGTCACCACAAATTTGGTAGCCAGCTCCCGCAAATGCTCGGTAATGGGACATAAGAGACGTAACAACCGTGAAAACGCGGGAATTTTATCAATCACGATAAGTTTTTCGCACAAGTCATCAGAACATTTTGGGGGTTTTAATTAGTTGCGCTTTGGACTGAACCAATGATTATTGATTAACGCACTTGCCTACGATACGTTGCCATTAGGTCAATTGAAGACGCCAAATTCTCCAGGTGGTACGCGCGTGTCGTTGTAAATCTTTGTTGGTATAAGGGGAGTGAATGCCCCATAGTCAGGTACTGGAAAGTTCACAGCGCTATGCTTTACACTCAGTAACCATAGCAACTTGGATAGCATGATAATTAGCTCTCTCTTGGTTCTCAAGGCGTCTGGGAAGTAACGTAACGAGAGTTAAGTGGCCGCTACAAGGGTGAATTTCCACTGTCGCGTAATTTTATAGTGCACATACCCGCGTAAAATTCACGTGCGTAAAAAGTAAAATAGAGGCCATGTATGAAAGACCGCGCATAAACGTTAACGTAAAAGTTGAGCGAGGTTTAACTTCTGCGTTTGCGCGCGATCATCCATATATTGCCTCTCATGTGTCGTTGCGAGATGCCAGAAATGGGAAATGTCAGGTGATTAATGTCATCATTAGTGTGTTTAAGCTGCCTGCTTGATTTGGGCAGGCAACGATCTGATTGGTGAAAAGAGGCAATAACATACCCACGTGTCCAGCCGTTTTTTCGGGGAGGAGCCATAGCTCCTTTTCCGAACAGTGGCTGGTAATCGAACCAATCATGTTTGTGTAACAGTTACTCAAACATCGAAAAATGCCAGCGATTTTCTCAGGCTTAAGTACTCTTAACCCTGACGCCTTGAAAAATAACATCCAGCACGTTTGTGAAAGGGATGACTTTGTTAGATACTCACATGTTAACGTAGTCTCTTGCCATTTAAAACGTTACTTTGTTATACATTAACCTGCCGTCGTCGCGATATGGAAAATACGGTAGCATTCTCCTGTCATCTAAGCCGCGTGTTTGTTAAGTGCAATCTTTCTTTTTTCTTTTCATAACTTATTAATGAAGTAAGATTACTCTCAAGATTGTATATACTAGCTGATTTACGAATCAAAGACTAGGCTTGTGTGGGTAAAGATGAGCTGAATATTTTACGCGTGATTTTGGTTCAAACAGGTGTGATATCTTTAGCGGAGCTGTATCAAACCCTGTGCTCGATTTATTTCGTTATTATGTGCTTCGAGGAAAAAACCTCTTAAGCCAGGGCAGGCATTTTGAAAAATCAATTATAGTCTCAAAAGGCCTCTTTTCTCCACTGTCTGGCCGTCTGACAAACTATTCAAGTTTTATTTTTTGGGCGACTCACACTCAAAAGTCCCGGATGATGAGGCCTCATTCTGGGCGATGTGCAGTCTTCATCAACAATGAATGTTCTGTGTTGTCACGCGAATAAATCATGTGACTACAAATGGTTAAGGTAGGCATGTCTGGGATTTTACAAGCAATCTTGTATTAACTGCATTTTTTTCTCTGTGATATTAGACCTCAACTTACAGGAATCGTTTGTCACCCTGCGAAGTGTAAGTGGATTAAGTAACGAGGCAAAAGTGCGCGTGATGCAACATATGAAATTTGTAGGGTCAGGAGCCCACTGGCGAGTTCCCAGTTAAAGATCACTAGCTACTTTAATTATAAGAAAACAAACGGAAGCTTCTTTATTATACAGATTATAGGCTTGGCTAAATCTATAGATAGTTTGCACTGTCACGGAACAAAGGAATAAATTGTCCAGTGGAGGAAGCCAAGAAAATGAATGTTATAAACCTGAGACTAATATTTCTCAAACTCATTAATAATTCATAAAGAAAATTCAAAGGAAATTAATGTTTAATGAGTGTTTGGATATCAGATGAAAAACTGCTCATTTTTGCATCCTTAATTTCTCCTTCAAAAATGATTTTGTTTGAGAAGAAATATCAAACATTCGACACATTGTTTTATCACCAGATGAAACACCTCGAAGTTCGTCAAAAATACTCCGCTGCGCGTCGTATTTTCAACTCTCTTCTCGGAGTTTCATCTGGTGATGAAACACTGCGTCTCATGATTGATATATTACATGAACAATTTGTCCAAGTCTCAGGTCTTTGTGGACCACAAATTCTGAGTTATTTGCCGACACTGTTCACCCACCTTTGTAGAGCTTTGTACGGAGACCCCATAATGGTGTACCGTTGGTCAGGTTGGTGCACCGATATGGCCGCCGCAAAAAACACGAAAAACACGCTTGTCGTGGCGTGACAAAAAATGGTGTGATCCTTGCGCGACTGTTGATGTTTTGGTAAAACAGCGGGCTAAAATTAACCCTGGTAGCTAGGTGGGTAAAATAAGTATAAGTAACCTTGGATTGGTTTGAACAAAACAGCACCAGGCTAACTTGTTGTCACAGTTTACTGACTATTAAAACGACAACAGTAACAGATAGTTCAGACAAATCATAAATATTAAAAATTTTACAAACCAAGAAATAAGAAATCACCACAGGTTTGGCAGCAGGTCAATCCTCCTCCAGTTCTTTTTGTTTCTCTTCAAAAGTTGTAAATTCGATAAACATTGCACAAAAAATGAAGATTATTCCACTTCCCTCGGACTTCACCACTTATCTCTTCTCCACCTTCAGCATTGTGTCACTGTTATTGGTGTCCAATTTCTTTCCCCTTGGTTTGTCACACTGATTGTCAGTCAACTTACTTTACGAAACATGCAAGTTTTCGTCCACGTTCTCGGTTAAAATAGCAATTTCTGGTGTGCTGAAATTATTTTTCTGGGATCCTCCACCGACACCATTTAGGACGTAAGCAAACCAAGAGGTATTATGAGATGCTAACCACGAATTAATCGTGGTAAACCCGAGGTTAACTAATTGGTCCTCTAACCATGCTTCGAACAACACAATTTTAAACCCAAGTTAACAAACCTGCGGTTAAGAAATTTAACCTGCGGTTGGGCCCTAACCAGAGGTTGATTTAACCTGTCTTTCGAACAACCTGGCCCTTGGGTAAACGCGTACATGTACTGAATTATAAGTAAATGCCAACATCATTGGGCTTTGCACTGTTTTAGTTTTTTCCTGTTACTAGTATTAAACTAAGAAAATGGTTGCAAAGAGAGTAAATTAGTGCTTTTTTAAGAGCATATTGATATTACTGTTAACCTATTGAGAAAAGACAAAAAAGTATATACCTTTGTAAATGACCAATTTATAAAATGTACTGAGTAAACACTTAAAATGCATTAAAATAATATTACTAGTTATAGCTATTGCTAAGTGCCAACGAGCAAGGATTTTACCTATACACGCGCGCTGTTGAATTTGTTGAGAAATGTCTTGAAATATAGTAATCAATGAAAAATAGATTGAACTTAATTCAATAATTATTGCATTGAAAATGGTGCACACTTAAATCAAGGAGCACAACCAGGCCAGTACCTCACGCATGTGCACAGCCATATCACGAGGGCGGTGGCAGCCACAGACAGTTGTTTTGCTCTTAATGGGGCCCACCAGCGTGGCAAAGCTGTTGGGTTAATGAACGAGAAACCCTGCGTCTTAAAAACCCCTTTCTGTTGAGGAGACTGCAAAGCGGTCCATCAAGCGCCAGTTCCACACAACACATGTGGGAGCTGTTGGCTGGGAACCACACAGCAGTTCTACCACGACATGCGCGGGAAAGGTGGATCACGAGTTACCACTAAATTAAAGCAAGGGGCACACATACACCAACCCTTAGCCTGGCCATTACCTTACACATGCAGACAGCCATATCATGCAGGCAGTGGTAGCCATGGACAGCTGTTTCACCCTTTCTGGGGCTCATCAGCATGGCATAGCCGTCGGTCCATGGCCAGGGAAAACCCACGTATAAAAAAACCCTGCATGCCAAAGCAAGTCCTTTAAGTGCCAGCTCTACACAACTCATGTGGGAGCTGTTGGCTGGGAACCGCATGGCCATTATTGCCTTACATTACTCTGTTACATCGATTCGAGATTTTTTCTGCCCCTGGAACAATCGCACACGGCTCTATTAGGCTGCCGCCTCATAGCCTCGTGTCATTGCAAGGCTTCTCCTTGACAATTAGTGTTTTAAATATTCTTGTAAGACCTGACAAAATAGTTGTAAAAATTAATGACACGAATCTGCCAAAACTAGTATGGATAAGCCAGTGCAAACAAGCAAATTATTCTGAATTTTGGTAACAGCAACCTGAATGGGCTCTTCTCCTGTAGGAATGTCTATACAATACAGATAATCCCCATTTCGGCTGAATAAATACACCGTGGAATCTAATGTGTCACCAACCAGAATACTTCTATTATTACAATTGACAGTTATGCCAGATGGCATTACTAGCAGATTTTCTATCCCATAGTCATCTGTACTAAGATCATCAATATAAGAACCATTTTTGTCAAACACCAGCACATGTCCTGGTTCAGAATCTGCTACATAAAATTTACCACTCAAAAACACTGCCTTTTTTGGAGCAACCAGGTCATCTTCACCAAATGACGAGGTGAGATTTCCAGAAGGAGAGTAAACAAGAATGCATGGTACGGTGTTACCTGAAAACTCATGACTATATAGTACGGGCTGGAAGAAATGATGTACCGTCCATGAACATCAACTGTCAATGATGTGAACTTCACATTTTCTTTAGGAGCAGACATGACTTTCTTGTGGAAATTCCCCCAAAAGTCAAAATGTAAAAGGCGATTTCTTCCACGATTTACAACAATTATCTCATCTTCATTTGAAAATGCAATGTCAAAGAGGTTACCGTACCTCACGCGAAAACTGCTCATGATTTCTCTGTCCTCATTAAATATGTGAACATGCTTATTCTCTCGATCCAAAACAGCAAAGTTATCAGAATGTCTGGAAGCTGCTACTGAAAACGGTTTAAAATCTTCATTCCCACATGAAGAACTGTATATTCGTTGAATCAAGGAGCCAGAACTCGATCGATCTTCATCTCCTGACACTACAGCTGGTATTGGCGCGACTTCAGTAACTGCCCATACTGAAGGGACACAGGCTGTCAGAATATTTTGAGGAGTTGTGGCTTGATCATTGTTTTTAAAACTGTTTGTCCTCAGTATACCAAGTGAAAACTCCTCATCAATGAACTTCTCAGCTAAGTCAGTGTTAGTCAATGAAATATCAAAGGGCTGTGTAAATTCACCATTTGCCTCCAACATCCCCACATCCAAACGCTCGCTTAAATCATCTAGACATTAACTTCCCTACAATATACTTTGAAATCGCTCCAGTTTCTAATATTTGCCGGAAGGACATTAAATAACTTGGCAGTAGAGTCTTGAAAAGTGCCCCATTCCATTGGTATAGTTAATCTTGTTGCTGCTCCTGACCGCAAAGATCGCAGATGTTTAACTGTATCTAGTGGTACGTCAGACGGCCAGCCGGGGAAGTACAAACGAGTTTGAGAACGTGGAAATCTCTTCGCTGTCTTACTGGTAACCATCCTATCTTAACAATATCGTTAATGTCATTTACATACCTATTCAGGACAAAACTAGCAGCTACTAGCTGGACACGTTGTAAACATTATAGTTGAAATTCCGGCAAAGGGTAATAGACAGTGTCACAATAGTCAAGTTTTGACGGCACCAGTGACTCCACTAAGTGCTTTCTGAGTCTATAACCAGCAAAGTTCTTAAGTTTTCTTATTGTTTGTATTGTTCCGTAACCGGCTCTTGCACGCTGCTTTCACGTGCTCATCCCAATTAAGATGCTGGTGGAAATGGACACCAAGAAGCTTACTTACATTTACATTTACATTTACACGCTTATATCCCAAAATAATTGACATGACCCCTTCCATCGCCCCCCCCCCACCCCCCGCAAAAAAAGAGAAAGAAAGGTTGAAAAAAAAAATTAATTTTGACTGCTAAACGGAAATCAAATAGAAGTCTTGTCGCGCCTTTCACCTTCTCTAGCTTCCCCCGCAGACATTTTTCCCCACGTGAAGAAGGAACGCGTGACACACCCTTAAGAATGTCTGCGGGGGAGGCTACTCCCTTTCCCCCTCCAACTCCCAAACTCCGTCCCCTATTTGCGCCTACGGGACGTTTACCCTTCAGACGAGCAAACTCTGTCACAACGCCATCAATATCAACTTCCTTGTGCTTGCCTAGTGTACATGCAGAAGTACAAGAGAGTTCAATCTCTCGTCTGTCACAGACCCCGCTACAACGTTTTTTGCAGTCAGCTGATAAAATAATAAACGATGAAGGAACACAAAGACACCAATATAATCCGAAAAGTTTATCTTCATCCCGATTTAATGGGAAAAATGCTTTCAAAAAATATATTTATATATATATTATTTTCCCAGATTTCAGCTGTACTCACGGGCGTATGTGCTCCTGGTCTGTACAGCCAGTGACATTGCAAAGCGGGTCTGTTTTTAACAATGAGAAACGCGATAAAATTCGATTTGGGAGCTTCACAAGCTATTAAACTTAGTTATTTCTATACAAAATATTTTCTGTATTGGATGGTATATCAAGTGAGGATCGCCATGTTGTTTTAATTTGGTTTGTATAATCATGGAGCGCGCAAATGTATGGTAGGCGGCGGAACAGTGACCCCTAATGCCAGATTTTTTTAGCTCTACAACTTTAAAACGGTCTACGCCTTCCCGGAGATTGAATACTACGACAATACTACATTAATACTACGACAGTCAATACACTATTCAAAACATCATTGCTAAACAACGTTCATTAACAATACGCTTATATTACGACACGCCACTACACTACTTAAACTTATTGCTACGCTATACAATAGGAAACACCTGAAGTAACAAAATAAAACTGCTACAGTAGTTACGTGGTGATAGCTTAAGTTCTTTCAACGTCAAGAGACATTCCATTTTTTATTGTAAAAGTGGACATTATTTTTTATGCAATGATCTTTCGATTTGTTGGGTGGAGTAAAATTGCTATTTTTTTGCGCTTAATAAAGTAGGGGGAACGGGGGCATGCTTTTGGTGACGCCCCCTTTACACCCAATATTTTTTTGCCTGGCCGCCCCTTTAAGATATACTTTTGGCACCCTCCCCCTCCCCGCCCGCCTCAAATCCCACCAGCCCCCTTACATGATAAATTATGAACGGTCGCTTGATAGGTTAAAATGATTGATGTTGCTAGTTTTAACAAGGCCTTGAAATGGGCAGGACAGAAGCAATTTAGATGATAAAGGTACAGGGGAGGCTTAGTCTGCTACATAGCCGTTTTTAGTGTCATCACGCAATGCCCCTCCCCACTAACTAGTGGGGAGGAGCATTGCCTGAAGACACTAAAAACGGCTGTGTAGCAGACTAGGGAACTGGCTAAGTCTGTTTTTAATCATCGAGTAGCGAAGCTTGGTGGGAAATTTAGACAAATTAGTTTTCTCAAATCTAAGGTCCAAAGACGTTCCTTTGCGTAATCTAGAAGAGTCATTTTTGACCGAGATTATGGAATATTGGACCACATTAAATCATCAAAACAACTTAGATTTCACATCCTCCTAGATATGGTACAACTAAACCAATCTTCTATAATCTTGGTTCACCACAGAAGTGAAGGATTTGATAATATGTTAAATAAACAAGTAGCACTATTAAACTTTTTTTGAAACATTTTATACATATGAATACCCAAACTTTACCAGTTAACAAGGTATGACAAGACGACATTCAATTCTAAATTCAATTTTAAGACTAACTTCCTAGAATAATATAAGCCTAGATGACATTTCCCAATGCATTATGCAAAACACCCTTCTTGCCACGCCCATCTGTCTTGGACTAATAATGATAGTATTTTTGATTTATTTTGATCCTTTGAACACATGCTGACCTTTAAAGCCAAACGGAACCCAGGGTAGGGGACTCCCGCATAATGCAGTGTTTTGATGCTGCTAAAAAAATTAGCAATATTATGGCTTTCATTTTGTTCAAAAAAAAGAAAATTCGAAAATCCCTATGAAATTTATTGTCCCCTGCAACACTGAGTACGCCATAATATCATCTTTCTTAGTTGTTTCACTTTCTACATATTCACTGGTCCGAATTGTCTTGAGAGTGAAGTAAATAATACATAGTGCAAAAATTTCTAACTTATATTAGATTTCCATTTCACTACAGAGCAATATGTTACCTACTTTTCTTTCTCTTTTCTTCTAAAAAATGTATAAATTATGTTGTAGTTAATTTATTTATCTCGGGTTATTTTTTATTTCTCTTTGTTTCATTTTCATTAGCATATATTACCATACCCAAAAACAAAAGATAAACAAAAATTACCTGAGATAAAAAAATAACTACAACGTATACATTGTTTACTGGTATTAGGGTACAGTATTCATGTTTTTAACATAACAACTTTGCCACTATGCTATTCATAAATTTGTAGGTGAATTATTCTTATGCAAGATATATCCTGCATCATAGTGACAATGATTGTGTCAGCGAATACTATTCACCTCGACTGTCATTCACCTCTCTGAAAGTGCAGTTAATATCAGTCTCTCCAAAATAACGTGACTGGCTCAAAATCTTTACAGAGTTTATTTTAGCAGATTGGTGATTTTTTGTGTTTTGATGGAACTAATTTTTGAGTCACAGATGGATTTTTCTTGCTGTGAATGGTAATTTTTGCTATTTTAAATAAGCTCTACACAAATCATATTTTCATGTTTATTGAGTACGTGGAATGGATAATACATATTTTCAAGCAATACTATGGTCTGCGTACCCTATGTAAAACCAGTAAGCCAGATTACTTTTCTTTGTCATTTGATTACAACATCTGTGGTGACTGATTGTTCTTATGATCAATCAGAAGTGATCTCATTATCAGCTGATGCATCGTGTCGCCTACCAAACATAGTGAATTTAATTTAAGGTAAATTTTTGCCGGAAAAATATTTGTGGTAATCTTTTTGGCAGGAAATTATTTTTGCAGATTTTACAGAAATTAGAACCCGCCAAAATTTTGTGCCATACGGTAGTCTTGCCAATAAAAGTTAATTTTGTTCTGGCGTTAAGAGCCATCTACTGCGATACGAGAAGTTCATACAATGAACTCTTGAGAAAAGCTAAACTCACGACACTAGGCTGTCGCCAATTGCAGGATATAGCCATAATTATGTATAAGGCAAAATACAATATATGCCCTCCATACATAAAGGACATTTTTAAACTAGATAAACCTCGCTATAGGCCCAGAAATTCTGGTGACTTTTTTATTCCTTGATACAACACAACAACCTACGAGAGACATAGCCTTAGATACGTGGGCCCAGTAATATGGTCTAAACTAAGCAAGGATGTTAAAAATGCAGAATCAATTTACAGCTTTAAAAAGAAAATTCGTAAGGTAGATATTGAGCAAGTAATCGCAGAGGGTTGTAAAACTGCTTTCTATGTTGTATATAAATGACATTTTCTAGGCAAAAAGGACACCTCTTAATCAATAAGTATTATTTTATATGATTTAGGATTTAGGATGTATATTTTTGTAAATTTTATTCTTTATAAATATTCTTTTTATATTAATTAGAGCTGATAGTATTTTAACTTAGTGTCCCCTATTAGTAGCCTTTACATGGCCAGCTAGAAGACCTGACACTGAAATAAATTTTATTATCATCATCATACATCACCATGAAAACAAGTGCAGGATTGTATTGTTTTTTAAAAAAATAAATTCTCACAAACATGACTTACAATAATGTTATAACTCATGCCTAGCCTGCTGACGTTACTTTCCCATACAAAATCCTTACAGTGACATTTGTTTGTTGAGTCAAAGCAAGAGACCAGAAATCCATGACATCAAAGCATGTAGCAATAATTACTACACTCATTTAACGGTAGGTGAGCATTTCTACATATCCATTTCCATCATCAACCTCAAAACAAACAAGCAAACTCTTGAAATTCTTAGTAAAAGCTATGTCTGCAGGTTTGTTCTCTGTTTCAAAACAATGTAGTTGCTGTCCAGATTTGCTGTAAATGTGAACTTTTAAAGTGTCAGTGTCAGTTACTGCAAGGGTGCCATTGCGATGATCAGCGGCAATACTAGATGGTGATTTCAGCTGTTTGTCCTCAAACATGTTTATAAAAGAACCAGTTTTGTCAAAAACTATGACTCTACCACCACAGCCACCTGAGTCTATGACATAGAATCTACCATTCAGAAACACTGCTTTTTCAGGACAGCCAAGGTCTTCCTTACCAAATGACATGGTAAGTTTTCCACATGGTCTGTAAACAAGGACACAAGGCATAGCATCATTCCCTTTTTCATCCTTACAGTATGGGTATGAAGTGATTATGAAACGACCATGAATGTCAACTGTACATGATGTAAACTTCACGTTTTCCTTAGGAGCAGACACAATCTTTTTCTGAAAATTTCCATTCATGTCATAATGTAACAGACAATTTTTATCACGATTCAAAACAACTATCTCATCCTCATTTGAAACAACAATATCCCAAAGATCACCATGATTAATATGAAACTTGTTTAACTTTTTCCCTGCCTTAGTAAAGGTATGCACAAACTTTGCATCTTCATCCAGTACCACGATGACACCACAATCTCTGGAAGCTGCCACCGAAAAGGCATCAAAATGAGAAGTACTCCCTATGCGTTGAATCAAGGATCCACATCTTGAATAATCTTTCGCCTTTGATGTTTTCACTGGTTTTGGCTCGAGTGCTTCCCAGGGTGGCGCAGTAAAAGCTATTGGAGTTTCTTGATCAATTTTTACATTCAGTCTACCAAGTGAGAACTCATCAAAAATAAACTCCTCAGCTAAGTCAGTGTTAGTCAATGAAAGTTCAAGGGATTGTGTAAATTTACCATTTGCCTCTAACATGCTTATATTCAAGCTCTTGCTTAAGTTATTTATCGTATTGATGACTCTTTCCATCTCCGATCCTCCATGTTGTATGATGACTTGCGCGCTATTAATTCGATTAGACGCATTTTCACACAATTTCACAGTTCTAGATTGCAGAGTTTCGTATGCTACTTCATTACGATCATATGTCGCTTTGATTTCATCAAGCATTTTCTGTTCTTGTTTTCGTGCCCTCTTAACAACTCCTTCCACCAAAGATTGCACACGCTGCTTCATCTCATCACATTTTGTTTTGCTATTGATATACCGCTTTTCCATCTCTTCAAGAGCACCTTTAGCCCCTTGTAGCTTTTCCTCGCAGCTTTTCACAGCTTCTTTGAGATAATAATGTTTTTCTTTTCGTCCACATGACTGCTCGATCCATCGAACCAACAAATGATTCTTTGGAAAAGCTGCGACTCCACCCTTCGGAATTACAGACTCGACTCGACAAACCGGACATTCGAGAACCTTTTTTCTTTTCCTTTTCATCCGTTGTAAACACTGTTGACATACATTATGAGCACAGTTTGGGAGGCATTTGGGTTCTCTAAAGTCTTCATAGCAGATAGGACAACTGATTTCATGTTCAACTGCCGAGAACGGATCGTGTTCAATGGATGAAGCCATATTGGAGCCACGTTGCTTTACTTTAAAGATCAGTTTGGGAGGCATTTGGGTTCTTCAAAGTCTTCATAGCAGATAGCACAACCGATTTCATGTTCAACTGCTGAGACTAGATCATGTTCAATGGATGACGCCATGTTGGAGCACGTAGCGTGTCTCTTCGCCGGGAACGCGGGCCCAGATCTACTTAGACTGCAAAAAGCAGTCAAACAAAAGGTCCGGAAAGAGGCTGAAAACAGAGAGCGAGACTGGGGAGAGACGCTAAAGCGAAATTCCAATCGCCTGCTGAAGACAGTCAGTCCTTCACAAAATAAAGCTAAAAACTTTTCTCGTTGAAAAATCTGCAACACGGGGACCAGGGTTTGATAGCATAGCTCCACCAGCAATTCAACTTTTATCAAAAGCGTCCAAAGCACAATCCCAAGGAGGTCCTTTATCATCGGTACCAATGGGATCCAAGTGCTCCAAGCAGTCTAAGGGGGTACCAATGGGGTTAACAGTTAACTGATAATTGGGCAAAAAAACCAGTTGTTACTTACCCGATATTTGGCCACAAGATTAGCAGTTAAATGAGAATTGGGTACCCCCATTAGAAAACTCGTCTATTGTTGTTGGCTTAAGTTGAGGTCAATCTCAGGTGATAGGTGATATCACATCCTTGTTTCAACTTCGCTCTTTCTGGGTAGCTTTGACAAGCGTCTGTCCGAACAAGGACGGGTTGGTCGTCCAAAGTAACAAAAACTCTAAGGCTGCTGTTTTCTTTGCCGCTTTCTTTTGTTTATATACGGTTAACGTGAGTCACGGAGAAGACAGAGAAATCTTCAAGTTTTTACGCACCGAAGCCTAGCAAATTATACAATTATTTTTCGCAGGGAGAGAAGCGACGACCGCAAATACGTCTGCGCTTCGCGGGCTAACCGAAGCCGCACACTAACTATTATCCTCGATGAATCGAAACTAGCTTAATTTTTTGCAACATTAGCATATGCTGATCTGTACACGACCAATAGAGGTGTCACACGGAGATCTATATATTGGATGGGCATAGTGCGACAAGCGATAGCTGAAGGTTACATTTTTGGTGGAGGATCTGGGAGGGCCCCAACCCCCGCCCCCCCCCCCCCCCCCATCCCCCCCATTATTTTAAGATTGAAAAAAGCGAGATGCGTATGACCGTAGGGTTTTGACCAGAGGGTGCCCCATAACCCTGGGCCGGCTAGGAGCCGGCTCCTGCCTGTGCTTTCCATGATCCGTTCCTACGTCACGAGTGATTGCATGATTTTGGTGAAGTACACAAAACAATTGACTTACATAAAGTAGTAAACTGCTTCCGGTTTACTCTCCAAGCATTCAGGCTTATGGATACTTCGCTCGTTTGTCGGTCTTTGAAAAATGTGTCTAGATTTTATTGTTTTGACAAAGAGAACCTTAACTGCACTTGCATTTGTCTTGACAAGAAAGCTTTAACATTATGGCGTCCTCTGTAGTCGATGCTTTTGAAAGTGAACTCAGTTGCCCCATCTGTTATGAGGACTTTGAAGAACCGAAGTGCCTTCCAAACTGCGCTCACAATATCTGTCAGAATTGTCTTGAGAGAATGGCAAAAGGAAAAAGGAAGGTAATCGAATGCCCCGTTTGCAGAGTCGAGTCTGTTATTCCGAAGGGTGGAGTCGTAGCGTTTCCAAAGAATCATTTGTTAGTTCGCTTGCTGGAGAATTCGGCACTAAAAGAGAGAAAGTCTATGAAGCACGCTCTAGAAAACTGTAAATCAAAAATAGAGAATGCTAAAGTAGACCTTAAAGAAATTGAAGACTTCTTTGTCACCGCTAAAAGTCAGGTCGAAGAAACGAAACAGAAGATCAAGTCTCTAGCGGATCAAGCTGTTTTTATGGTACGTGAACAAGAAAAGCAGATGTTTCATGAAATTGATCAAAGATTACGCAATAATTTAAACGAGGGAGCTTTTACAACGCATAAAATAAACACTTTAAAACTGTGTGATAGTGCGAGCAGTTGCGTGCAAGCCACACGAGAAGAACTACAAAATGGCAGAATGAGCGTCAAAGACTCGTGCGAAGATTTGGTCCAGAAGTTGAACAATTTCTCCACAGCTTTGGATACAAGGATAGTCTGGGCAGAATGCGAATTCAAACAGTCTTTCGAAGTGTCACTGATAAACTCTGACTCATTGGAGAAATTCGTGAGTGATAAGAAGAGTTTGATTGGAGAGCTTAACATAACCACATCAACACCAGCTGCTCCGAAACTGTTAAAGTATTTGAGATCAGGTTCTTTGATTCAGATTATAGACAACCACTGCTTACATGAGACAACACAGTTTTCCCCATTTGCAGTGGCAGTGTCTAGACTTAATGGCCACTTTGCTGTGTTGGATGTGGGTGGAGAAATGAAGTACGTGCACATTTTCAAAGAAAACGGAGAGCCCTTGAGCAAATTTTGCATCAAACAGGGTGACCCCTGGGATGTTGCCCTTTTGAAAGACATTGAAGTGGTTGTTTTAGATCGTGAAAGCAATCGTCTGTTATATTTCAATTTCTATGGGATTGCAAATAGTAAGAAAAAATCTGTAACTGCTCCTCCTCGAGAGAAAGTGAAGTTTTCATCCTTATCAGTTGATTTAAATGGCTATATCATCATCTCATCATGCCCATGCTTTGATGAAACCGATACCCTGCCATGCATTCTTATTTATAATCCATCTGGAGAACTTGTGTCATTGGTAGGGGAAGGGATTTTGGTGACACCTGAGAAGGCAGTATCTCTAAATGGTAAATACTTTGTGGCAGACTCCAGCATGCAAAGTGTGATAGTTTTCAACAAAAAGGGTTGTGTTATCAGAACGATTAGAGGTTCACAGTTGGCAATTCCATCCTGTATTGCAGTGGACTATTCTAAACAGCTTCTTCTAGTTAGTGACAGTGGGACTTCTACAATACAAATTTACAACCAGCAGGGTAGAAAGCAATGTTGGTTTCAAACAGAACATGCGCCAATCGGAGTTGCATTCACTAAAGATAGTGAAAATATGTTGATTTGCTTCAGTTCGTGAGAGACCTGTTTATGAGAATTGTAAATGCCAAGACTAGGAATGTGTTCGAATAACTTGAACCACTCGCAAAATATTAAGACATCACGTCTTTAACACATTCGACGCACGTAAAATGTAAAAATGTTCTAGAAGTAGACGAGGCTCGAAGAGCGAGAATATATTTAGAGGATTTTAAAACTTCTAGAACATTTTACATTTTACGTGCGTCGAATGTGGTAAAGACGTGATGTCTTATTTTGCAAGTTGTTCAACTGATAGACCTGATGGCAAAGATAGTAATTAAACTGCTGACATGTCGCCCCATGTAAGGGAATACAACACAGTCTTGGATTCTACATTCCCCGCCTTGGATTCCTGATTCCAGGTACGGGATTTAAGACTTTGTCAGGGGAACTTGGATTCTGGATTCCAGTCTTAGTGGGATTCCAGATTCGTTGAGCTCTATTCCGGATTCCACAAGCAAAATTTCAATTCCAGGATTCCAAAATCCTGATTTTCTTGCATGGGACGAGGCATGAAACAGAAACCCTATTGGCTCCTGCCGGTATAGTATGAACAGCAACAACCCGTGTTTACACACATCGTATCCAGTATCCAGTTGGAAGACCATTCACGATGATCAAAAAAAACGCTTGGCGATCGAGCCTTTTCCAATGCATCGGCCAAGATTTGAAACAGTCTCCCGCAATCATTGAAGTCACAGCAAAATCTGACTTCAACACCTTTAAGACATTGCTTCAAACTCACTATTTTAGAGAGGCGTTTAATTTATAATATCTTTTTAGTTTTTCATGTAGTATAAATCTTCGCATTTTATTGAAAATTCAAAATTGTAAATAGGTAACATAGTAATTTCGAATTCAATTTTAGTTTGTAAAGAGCATTTGATCATATCCTTCTGGCCCAGGTTGCTCGAAGCATGGTTAGTGCTAACCAGCGTTAAATACCATGGAAACCTATACATTTTGATACCTCTTAACCAACGGTTAGCGCTAACCAGGCTTCGAGCAACCGGCCCCTGTATGTTAATTTGCGCTATATAAATATTAATTGTTATTATTACTATTATTATTATTATTATTCATCGAACATCGTGATGGCACTGTAGTGTTTGGTGCACTGAATTCCAGTCCTCACTCATGAATATTTACTTCCTTTTCAGTGGCTTTCAGTCCTCGCTCCGACTTACTTTTTTTAATCGCCACTGTCTGAATAGGAATTCACGCTGCACAAAAAGTATGGCGCAAAACCTATCCCATATGTAATGCGTCACAGAAATCGCGTATAAATCACCGTTCTTGTGTGTAAACGGAAACCCTATCCGGTATGATTCTCGTGTGAACATAACCGAAGGGAGGTTGTATGATACAACACGGTACAACCACCTATAAACAGTTTCTCATTCTGCTCTTATTTTATTCCGGCAGTTCGTTAATCAATTTAACCTTCTACAATTATCCACCCTATCCTATTTTTAAACAAGTTTCATTTTCAGTTGCAAATGACATGAATCAAGATTTTACAGTCCTATCAGTTCTCTTCGTAGGTAAATTACTTGGTTTTCTTATGTAGAAACGCCGTTTGGAAGCCAGGGATACTGCAGATAGGGGTACGTCAAACGGCCGCTGTTATATCGCATCCAATTTCTGCGCTTTAACTTGCGACTTATGTCTTTTTTGTAGAAATTGTAGCATTTCTCAACGAGTTTAGAACCCGGGGGGGGGGGGGGTACTCCCATATATGGGCTACATAGGTACGTGCCGCGGAATAGGGTATGGTTTTTGAGGTTCTCGGTCCTTAAATAGGGTATCTTTTTTGACCCTTTTGTTTCTGTGTCCCCGGTGTCGTCCTTAGATAGGGTAGCTTAATTGTATTATCTAATACTGCAGTGTGAAAATGCCCGCCTAAACGAACGGTTTTTTTTTAAACTTGATGTATCCGTTTAAGTATTCTAGTATTTTATGCTTGATGCTATACATCCAATGTTACAGAGAAGAAATAAAGTTTTCCTTTTCATGCTATAAATAATTTTGTTCTTTCCTTGAATAGGGTGTCATTTTTCGGCTTTGGACCTTAAAAAGGGTATCAGTTTTCGCTTTCTTGGTCCTTAAATAGGGTTAGGGTTCACGGACCTTCGCGGCACACCCCTATCCAAAATTCGCGGGAGTACCCCCCCCCCCCCCGGGGGTTAGAAGCATTGGGATCGGACAGCAGTGAATAGTAATCAAATAACGTGTCGTAATGAAGTGTAACAACGTCCGCGGCGACTTGAAACTGCATCTGGAGAAAGAACAGGAGATAAAAAGTTAGACTAACCACGTAGTTTATTTACGAGGAACACCCCCAGAAAAAGACAACGCTCATAAAAAGGAAAAGGGGATGCTTGTCGGAAATTAGTAGCCCGCCTTCGGGCCATATGCTCATGACTACAGGGAAATTGATCTCCTTCGATGAAGTCACCACAAATTTGGTACCAGCTCCCGCAAATGCTCGGTAATGGGACATAAGAGACCTAACAACCGTGAAAACGCGGAAATTTTATCAGTCACGATAAATTTTTCGCACAGGTCATCAGAACATTTTGGGGGTTTTAATTAGTTGCGCTTTGGACTAAACTATTGATTATTGATTAACGTAGGTAAATTGAAGACGCCAAATTCTCCTGGTGGTACGCGCGTGTCGTTGTAAACCTTGGTTGGCGTAAGGGGAGTGAATGCCCTATAGTCAAGTACTGGAAAGTTCACAGCGCTATGCTTTACTCTCAGTAACCATAGCAACTTGGATGGCATGATAATTAGCTCTCTCTTGGTTCCCAAGGCGTCTGGGAAGTCTTCAACGTAACGAGAGTTAAGTGGCCGCTACAAGGGTGGGTTTCCACTGTCGCGTAATTTTAAAGTGCACATACCCGCGTAAAATTCACGTGCGTAAAAACTAAAATAGAGGCCATGTAGGAACGTAAAAATTGAGCGAGGTTGAACTTCTGCGTTTGCGCGCGATCATCCATACATTGCCTCTATTTTTTT
The DNA here is from genome assembly GCF_958299795.1 of Porites lutea. Taxonomy (NCBI): domain Eukaryota; kingdom Metazoa; phylum Cnidaria; class Anthozoa; order Scleractinia; family Poritidae; genus Porites; species Porites lutea. Next base: position 5,901,902 of record NC_133205.1, read on the forward strand.
ACGGGCGTACTCACGTAAAAATTACGCGACAGTGGAAATCCATATTGAGTCAGAGAGGCGTAAAATTTTCGAAGAACCAAATGCAGTAGCTCTCTATTGCCCTCTGAAGGCAACCATATTAATACAGATAGACAACCAAATCAGAGCTATAGTAGTCATTTTAACTGTGCTGTGACCTCGAATGCTGTCTTCAGCGCAGTAGGTAAGTGTGATGTTTGGCAAATAACCTCCATGAGGAAGAAAAAATTCTCTATGGTTGAATTCAAATAAAACTTCAATAAATAAGCCATTTTCGAGTTTCAAAAACCCTAACTTTCAAAACGAGGCTAAGTAGAAACGTTTCTTGTGACAAGGAGTTTTATCTGCTTGAGAATCAGTTTCATGTCAATGGCTTCTCAAACAAAGACTCGGAAATGGCCTACAGTATGTTGCCCAGTATCCGGACACTTCAGTTTAAGATTTCAATAACTTTCCTTTGTTAATCGCAAGAGCTCTGAAATTTGGCCCAGAGAAAACCTATCTAGTCCTTAATATGACGAAAGACAGTTTAACTTTTTTGCCTTTGTTTCCATCGCGAAATTAATATTTTTGCAGAGCTCCTATGTTGCCCAGTATCCGGACAGCTGGCCCAGTATCCGGACACAACAAAAACAACGTAATTGTACATAAATTTCGACAGGCAAGCGACTTATAAGCTTCTCTTGCACTTGAAAAGTAGTCTGGCAAGCGATTCCAAAAATATAACCTAGCATCGTGAAATAAAACATAACAAATGACTGGGGTATGGTGGGGAACGCGAGCGGCTGTTTTAAAAATGGTATAATTCTTACTTCCTTGTCTAGGAACTTTTTCACTGATTCAAGGAAGGCATCCGTGGACATGCCGAAGCCGCAGTTTGCAAGCTCAATTAGCCAATCTGCAGACGACTTTCTTTCTTCATTTTTTATTTTTAAAAAAGCTTGGGTAAGGGACCTCAGCCGGACGGTCAAAGGTCACCCTCCTATTTAGTCTGACCTGCAGTGTCTATTTCTGCATGCTCAGTCCCCACAATAAGCCTGCTTTTCTAGCACTAATTCCTCCTTCTTTCACATCTCTCAATCCCTTTGTGACATTTTTCAGACCGTTGCAACCCCATTCTAGCAGTCACAACCGGGGAAAGTATGAGAATTCCAGGTTCAACTCAGGCGCTTTCAGTTATATATAGAAAATGCAGTCACGCGAAACAAACGGTGCACACGAAATCGAGTCGCCTCTGAATGAGTGAAGAAAATTTCCATACGGAGTTGAGTAGCATTACATTTTACGACTGTATCATATATCCTAAGCGTTAATTATAGTTACTGATATGAAATAAATCTTATCCGGATAATGTACACAGCAAATTCATCGATTCTGTACAGCAAAAAAAAAACTGTCCGGATACTGGGCACATGACATCAAAACTTAGTGAATGTTTCTGGCCTCCGTTATTCCAAACAAATCGAATTTCAGGAAGAATTAAGAAACTTTCTGAAAACCTGACTTCCTTAAGTATCTTCAATTTAAAAATAAAACATTTTCTTTGAAAATATCACACATTACCCTCCCTTTTCTGAGCAGCACTGATTTTACTGCGCAGTAAACAGCGCAAATATTAGCCATGAAAAGTTTACTCACCTGAACAGAACGGCGTCTTCTGCGACTGTTTCGCAAGCTTTGAAATCGCCAAAACTTTCATCTTAAAGCTGAAATGTTCAGCTTTCATTCGAATACTTCGTTTACCGAGAACTGAAAAGGGCGCCTCAAAAATTGAGTTTTTGTTTCAAGTGTCCGGATACTGGTACTGTCCGGATACTGGGCAACATACTGTATCTCAACTGAACCTTATATTTTCAGTAGCCGTGATAAATGAATGAATAACCAAGTTCTAAATACATCTAAAAAAATTACTCCAAAGTGGCGTTAAATGCTGCTTGCTATCATATTTAGATGCTTGAAAATTTTAGGGTATTTTAATACTTTCTTGCGGAAACTGAAACTGTATCTTTTTCCGGTGATCTTCTGCAACGGATGGCAAGAATAATCGGATCAATTTTTTACAAGTTTTAATGCTATGCCTGCAAAAAATCGACACTCAATTATTCTGATGATGGTAAGTGCTCCTTGGTGAAGTTTGTTTGATATTTTCTTCAATCTTCAATTTACAGGAGCATTTTGTCTATGGGTAAGGGCACCAAGCAGTGACGTAGGCACAGAATTTACCGAACACAGCAATAACTTCATGACATAGCCCTTTTAAACTATACATAAGAATGAATGATTATATTTACCTGGCCAATCCCTTTAGTGGACACTTCTTTTACGTACGCTTGCAATTCCGAGTCTCTCCGAACGTCACGATTTCCACGGTAATACCTAAAACAAAATACAGAGGACATGAATCGCCAGTCTCAGCTATCGTAAATGAAGGTCGTTTCCACATAGCGTCATGGCGGCCATGTTGGTAGGATGGACAATCCCCGCTGCTCCCTCGCGTCCCTTTTCCTTCTCACCAAGAAGAGACGGCTGGGTGCGCGAGTAGCCGGTCGTGTCTTTGACGTAAATATAAAATTTAATTCATGTGTCGTTACAAGATGCCAGAAATGGGAAATGTCAGGTGATTAATGTCATCATTAGTGTGTGCTCGATCTGGGCAGGTAACCAGCTGATCGGTGGAAAGAGACAATAGCATACCGACGCGTCCAGCCGTCTTTTCGGGGAGGAGCGAGAGCTCTTTGCCTGAACAGAGGGTGGTAATCGAACCAATCATATTTATGTAACAGTTACACAAACGTCGAAAAATGCCAGTGATTTTCTCAGGCTAAAGTACTCTTAACCCTGACGCCTTGAAAAATGACATCCAGCACGTTTGGGAAAGATGACTTTGTTAGATATTCACATGTTAACGTAATGAACGCTCATTTTAATTTGATCACGTTTACGTGATAGGTGGGGCGACCCGCCACATGTTACCTCACCTACCTGGGTTCCCCCACCTCGATGTAAACAGGCCTTTAAACAGGGTGGCAAAAAGGAAGATGTTTATCTTAAACATGTCAGGGGTTAAAAGCCTGGCTGGCACACCTCTTTCTCCCTCTTTTTTAAGTTCCCCCGCCCCTCCCCCCCGAATTAATATTGTATGGGCAGCTATATATCAAACACGAGGGAGAGTGTTTCATCGGATATTGAACACTGGGAAGAGGCTGTATTGAAGGCCCTGTAAGTATTTTCAATTCCGACCTCAGGTCGGCATACTCTTGCCCTCCAACATGGTGGCCAAAACTACTTTTTGCTTAGATCTTGTTAAACGTTTGATAGTTACGCTCAGATGTGCTATTAACGTTCCCACATCAACTTTTCAACATTCTCCTTGAAGTTTAAGAGCAAAATTTGTGTTCAGAAAGAATTAATTCATAATCTCAAAAATCACATTTTGGTCACGTGACCAACTACGAACTTACTCATTTTAAGAAAATGGGCAGGTTTGAAAAACAAAATCACTATTATTTTGTTCAAGACATGACCCACTAACCGTTTTTTGAAGAAAAAAATCATATAACTTTCATTTTCATAAAAACGATGTCACATGACCTCTTACTGCAAATGGCCAATTGCATTAACGTATGCAATTGTGGGGGAGTTGCGAGCGCACACTGTAGTCACAGCTGAAATCATGCACGACACTGAGAAAGCAAGCTTTATTAAGTAAAGCAATAGAAAGTTCGTTCCTTTACTTCACAGATGACTTAAAAACGCTTACAGTGCTTACGTTCTGTGAACATTACAGAAGGAAGTGTTGATATAACCCTTTATGAACGCCACTTATTTAATGTGATTTCACGTGACCAATCTGTCAGAAAACGTTCATTTTCTCCCCAAGCTCGCTGTATACAGTTCCTACATTGTGCCCTATTTTCTTCTACATTTTAAATTTTTAACATGAGACGATTTAAGTAACTACGATCAAGAGAGAATCGTAAGACCCTAGTAAAAACCCCGTGAGTACGAAAAACACGCTTGTCGTGGCGTGACAAAAAATGACGTGACCCTTGCGCGTTGCGTCATTTCAACCTCATGTTGATGGTTTGGTAAGCGGTCATCCGCTTTTTGATTCAGAACCAAGCAGGCTCCTGGAACCAAGACAAGATGCAGGAGTTTGGCTTTTCCCGGAAACTGGGGAAATTAAGAACAGAAGTTATCAACTGCAGAGATTTTTCAGCACATTTTCAAGTTGAGATGCTACAACTCTTAGTACACGTCTGTATACTGGGTAATTATTGAGCGAAGCTAACTTTCTCTACACATTTGGAGATAAAATGGATAATTCATGACGACACTTCGACCTCGATCCCGCAGTCAAACACCTCCTGGTACAAATCAGAGCAGTCCTTTCCGTTCTTGCCAATCTCTCTCTCCTTCCCGGAGATTGAAGGACTGGTGAATCACATTAACTACGACAGTCACTACACTGTTCAAAACATCATTATTTGCTAAACAACGTTCATTAACAATACACTTGACTACGACACCCACTACACTAGCTACTTAAACTTATTGATACGCTATACAATAGGCAACACCTGAAATTACAAAATAAAACTGCTACAGTAGTTACGTGGTGATAGCTCAAGTTCTTTCAACGGCAAGAGACATTCCATTTTTTTTTTGTAAAAGTGGACATTATTTTTTACGCAATGATCTTTCGATTTGTACCTTTCATTTTTTTGGCATTTTGGTGGGGCAGAATTGCTATTTTTGGGGGGCATAATAAAGTAGGGGGACCGGGGGGATTCTTCCCGCGGGAAAAATATGAACTTTAGGCTGAACATCAGAAATGCTGGTTTTTTTAGTGTCATTCTGCACTGGTAGGTTGTTTGCCGTCACTGCAAAACTTGAAAGAATTATTTTGGTGATGCCCCCTTAACACCCAATATTTTTTTGCCTGGCCCCCCCTTTTAAGCCATATTTTTGGCACCCCCCTCCCCCTCCTCAAATCCCAACAGCCTCGCTACCTGATAAAAAATGAACGGTCCCCAGGTAGGTTAAAAATGATTGATGTTGCTAGTTTTAACAAGGCCTTAAAACGAAATGGGCAGGACAGAAGCAATTTAGATGATAAAGGTACAGGGAAGGCTAAGTCTGTTTTTAATCATCGAGTAGCGAAGCTTGGTGGGAAATCTAGGCAAATTAGTTTTGTCAAAGCTAAGTTCCAAAGACGTTCCTTTGCATAATCTAGAAGAGTCATTTTTGACCGAGATTATGGAATATTGGACCACATTAAATCATGAAAACAACTTAGTTTTCACATCCTCCGAGATATGGTACAACTCTCTAAAAGAATTGACAATAAACCAATCTTCTATAATCTTAGTCCACTACAGAAGCAAAGGATTTGATAATATGTTAAATAAACAAGTAAACGTTTTCAGACATAATTTTTTAATTTTAGTAATACTATTAAACCTTTTTTTGAAACATCTTATAAAACTAATACCCAAACTTTACCAGCTAACAAGACATGACTAAACGACATTCTAACTGCTTATAATACCATAATGCACCTATCAATGTAAAGCTGGCGCGGGGAAGGCAGGGCATAGGGTGGGGAGTTGACATTTTTCAAAAATTTGCAGTCAAATTCCCTCACCACGGGCAAATCATTCCAGTCAAATGCAATCAAGTTTCCCCACCCCGGGCTGCACATTGCGCTGTCAAATATCCCAAGACTGGACCCAAGCAAGGCAAAATAAAAATATCTCCAAATAAAACTCTGAAATCTTTATTTATATTACGTTGCTGCATCACCAAAGATACATGTTCCTGTTACAGCTGCAATTATACGTTTTAACCATAATCCGCGTTACACTGCGTAGAATACAGAAACCTTTAGGAGAAAGTCCACATTCAGGGGCGGATCCAGGATTTCTTTTAGGAGGGGGTGCACTCGTCTCTTGCTCTACTTTAGCACCAATAAACCACATAGTTTTTTTTTGCAGAATACCAGTTGTATTAGAAAACCGCAGGTCATCTCAGGGGGGGGGGGGGGGAGATGCGTACCCCCTGCACCCTCCCCCTAGATCCGCCCCTGACATTTTGTGAGTTTAAATATACCGTTCTTAGTAAAGGGTATAAAGAAAGTCGTTTTTATAAGCTCACAGTGACTGTAGCGAATGAGCCATACACTGATCATTTGTACTTGCAAAAATCGACTTGGTTGCTCTTAACTTCCGTTTACTTTGATACCACAGTATCTTAAGAGGTTCAGTTAATCAAAAAAAACGCTAAAACAAACGAAATTTGAAGACAAAACAGTGAAATCCACCCAGATTACGCTTGTTCTCGTTGGCCTCCATGATTTCCAGATCTTTCCAGACCGTACGGCGCATGGGTGAAGCATGGAAGTGGGGGAAACAAATGTTCGGTCTCAGTCTTTTTCGTCCAAGTCTACAGTCAAATATCTCCACGTCGGGCGAAGAAAGATTCAAATATCCCCTCCCCTGGGAGAACAAGATCAGTCAAATGCCCTACCCCAGGGCCAACAAAGACAATCAAATCCCCACCCCATGCCCTGCCTCCCCCCATGCCGGCATAACATTGATAGGTGCATAAGCTTAAGGCAAAGCGCAAACCTAGATGATATTTACCAATGCATTATGCAAAACAATACTCTTTAACAAATATAGCCCATTACTTCCTCGCCACATCCATCTGTCTTGGGTTGATTGATACTATTTTTGATCTATTATTTCATCACCTTCTCCTCAGTGCTGGACATAATATTTAAGAGTATAAATTAAAAAACAGCCGTCCTTTGAACACATGCTCCTTTGAAAACAAATGGAGCCCAGGGGAGGGGACTCCCAAATAATGCAGTGTTTTGATGGTGCCAAAAAAATTAGCAATATTATGGCTTTCATTTTTTAAAAAGTATACATCTTTTTTTCTCAGGGCCCCTATGGATACCAGCCTCGTTGCTGAATGGGCTAGCCTGATTAAATAAAGTTACTTACTTACTTACATTATATTCATCGCAGACCCTAAAAATGCCCATAAAATGTATTGTCTCCTGCAACACTGAGTACGCCATAATATTATCATTTCTTTATTGTTTCAATTGCCACATACTGTATTTACTGGAATTGTCTTTAGGACGTCAGTTAAGTAAATAATACATAATACCAAAATTTCTACCTTAGATTTCCACTTAACTACAGAGCAGTACTTATGTTACCTACTTTTCTTTCTCCTTTCTACGTTGGCCCATAAGGGTCATGCAGAGGGTATTATTTTTCTCGTAAGTCGAGAATTTCCCATCTCAACTTATAACTCGAGATCTCTACTTTATATAATGCGAGATCTAAGATCCCTACCTATAAAACGAGATCTAACTTAGATTTCCATTTCCCTACAGAGCAATACTATGTTAACTAGTTTTCTTTCCCTTTTCTTCTAAAAAATGTATATTGTTTACTGGTAAGTGTATTCACATTTTTTAAAAAAAAATAAAAAATAAAGAATAGGCTACAGTTCAAAGATTTCAATGCTTCAGAACCATGTACAGTGGTCTCTTCACCATTTTAGTACAGATAGCAGAGTAATGACTGGTAAATTCTTCCATTAGAAAAAGGTGAAAATTTTTTGCCCCTTATTACCATGCAAACCAGCTCTTTTTATGATCAGCTTTGCCACTATGCTATTCATAAATTTGTAAGTGAATTATTCTTATACGAGAAAAATTATATCCCACATCATAGTGACAATGATTTTGTTAGCGAATACTATTCACCTCTCTGACGGTACAGTTATTATCTGCATTTCCAACTTACCGTGTGGCACAAAATCTTTGCGGGAGTTTATTTTGGCGGACTGGCAATTTTTTGTGGTTTAAAGGAACTAATTTTTGTGATAAGGACAGATTTTTCTTGCTGGGAATTAATTTTTGCTATTTTAAAAAAGACCCGGACAAATCATTGATAATATTTTCATTTCTATTAAGTAAGTGCAATGGAAATAAAATATTTTCAAGCAATACTATACCCTATATAAAACCAGTAAAAAAGATTACTTTTCTTTGTCATTCAATAACAACATCTGCAGTGACTGATTGTTCTTATGATCGATCAGAAGTGATCTCATTATCAGCTGATACATTGTCTTTATCAATTCCACTATCTTCGCCTACCAAACATAGCGAATTTAAGTTACATATTTACCTAAGTAAATTTTTACTGGAAAAATATTTCCAGTAATTTTTTTGGCAGGAAATCATTTTTGGGGATTGCTGGAAAAACTGCGGAAATTAGAACCCGCCACAATTTCATGCCACACAGAAGTCTTACTGACAAAAGTTAATTATATTCTGGATACATTGCCAAAACAAGTGCTGGATTGTATTGTTTTTAGATAAAAAAAATAATCCTCACAAACATGACTTATGATAATATCATAAATTATGCTTAACCCACTGACATGACTTTCCCATACAAAATCCTTACAGTGACATTTGTTTGTTGAGTCAAAGCAAGAGACCAGAAATCCAAAAAATAATTATTACACTTATTCAACAGTAGGTGAGCATTTCTACATATCCATTTCCATCATCAACTTCAAAACAAACAAGCAAACTCTTGAAATTCTTAGTAAAAGCTATATCTGTGGGTTTGTTCTCTGTTTGAAAACAATGTAGTCGTTGTCCAGCTTGGCTATAAATCTGAACTGTTAAAGTGTCAGTGTCACTTACTGCAAGGGTGCCACTGCTATGATCAGCTGCAATACCAGATGGTGATTTCAGCTGTTCGTCCTCGAGCATCTTTACAAAAGAACCAGTTTTGTCAAAAACTGAGACTCCTCCAAAGCCAGAGTCTGTGACATAGAATCTACCATTCAAAAACACTGCTTTTACAGGACAGTCGAGGTCATCTTCACCAAATGACATTGTGAGATTTCCAGATGGTCCGTACACAAGAACGCAAGGTTTGGCATCATCTTCAGTTTCATTGTCATAAAACGGGTATGAAGTGATTATGAAACGGCCATGAACATCAACTGAACATGACGTAAACTTCACGTTTTCCTCAGGAGCAGACACAACCTTTCTCTGAAAATTTCCATTCATATCATAATGTAACAAACGGTTTTTGCTACGGTTCAAAACAACTATCTCATCTTCATTTGAAACAACAATATCCCAAAGATCACCATGCTTAATACGAAACTTGTTTAACTTTTCCCCTGCTTCAGTAAAAATATGCACAAACTTTGTACTGTCATCCACTACTACAATGTTACCACAATCTCTGGAAGATGCCACTGAAAAGGCATTAAAATTTAATGAAGTACGTCCAAAGCGTTGAATCAAGAATCCACATCCTGAATAGTCTTTCACCTTGGATGTTGTCACTGGTTTTGGCTTACATGCTTCCCAGGATGGCATAACAAAAGCTGTTGAAGTAGACTGAGAAGTTGCAGCTTGATTAGAGTTAAGACTCAGATAACCAAGTGAAAATACATCATCAGCTTGATTAGAGTTAAGACTCAGATAACCAAGTGAAAATACATCATCAATGAACTTCTCAGCTAAGTCAGTGTTTGTCAATGAAAGGTCAAAGGGTTGTGTAAATTTACCATTTACCTCCTGAATCCGCTTATCCAAGCACTCCCATAAATCATTTACCGTTTCAGCCAAAGTTTCCTTGGTGTCTCTAAGATCCTTCAATTCTCCATTTTGTACGATGCCTTGCATAATTTCAATGCAATTAGACAAATTCTCACACAATCTCACAGCTCTGGAATGCAGAGTTTTGTATATTCCTTCATTTTGATCGAATCGTACATTAATTTCATCGAGCATTTTCTGTTCCTGCTCACGTGCCGTCTTAACAACTCTTTCCGCCAAAGATTGTATCCGTTGCTTCATCTCATCACATTGCGTTTTGATATTAATTACATAGCGTTTCTCCATTTCTTTTAGAGCGTCTTTGGCCCCTTGTAGCTTTTCCTCGTAGCTTTTCACAGTTTCTTTGAGATAACGTTTTTCTTTTCGTCCAGGTGATTGCTCGATCAATCGAACCAACAAATGATTCTTTGGAAAAGCTACGACTCCCCCCTTTGGAATGACGGATTCGACTCGACAAACCGGACATTCCAGAACGTTGTTTTTTTTCTTTTCCATCCCTTGAAGGCAATGTTGACATACATTATGAGCACAGTTTGGGAGGCATTTGGGTTCTTCAAAGTCTTCAAAGCAGATGGGGCAACTGATTTCATGTTCAACTGTCGAGACCAGATCGTGTTGAATGGATGTCGCCATGTTGTTTTCTTTCGCATGGGGAAACGCGGGCTCAGGTCCACCCTTCCAAATGGAACAGGGTACCCAAGTGACCACGGAAGCTACCGATTTACCATCCTCGGAGACCCAGGGGCAGTCAGTCGGGGCGCGGGTCGGGAGAAAATTTTCATGTACGGGCGTAGTTGAAGACTCCGTTCCGCCTTTCCTCCCTAGCCGACTGACTGCCCCTGGGTCTCCGAGGATGCAGATTTACAGACTGGTTGTGAGACAACCTACCGGTAGTTCCTTGGTTTTTCTCTCCAACCCGCCTAAACAGGTAGCCTGTTCAAGGCTCCGAGATGGTGGTGGAAAGTCGTGCGTGTCTTATTTTCGCTTTGCTCGTTTTAATACGTTCCCACTATACTATCTGAGAGCCTGGCCGGGCTACTAAACAGAGCGCTGTGCGGACTGAGACTCCTGAGTACGAGATAGGCTTTTTGCATGACTTGATCACGTGATCAACTTTCGGTAAACACGAAAACAGTTCGGGGAAAGATTTAACTAAAGTTTAAAAATTAAAGAATTTACAAGGATTTGTATGGAAAACCGTTCAAGCGTGCTGGGGCCAAAAGTTGTTTTTCTCATACAAATGTTTCTATCTTTCGGCGGCAGTTGCAATCCCTACTTTTGCCGGATATACGGCTGAAAATTTTCAGGTTACCTAATGTTAAAATGCTCTTTCAGCTTGTGTTAACAAAAGTTTTCAAAAGTGGACTGTTTTCGTGTTTATGGAAAGTTGATCACGTGATCATAATCATGCAAAATAGATCGTTTCACTGTCACGCAACAAAAAAATTAAATTGGAAACCGTCCAGTGGAAGAAGCCAAGAAAATGAAATGTTTTAAAAGAATAATATATAAACAATTTGTCCGAGTCTCAGGTCTTTGTGTCTCACCGTTTCTGAGTTATTTGACGAAACGTTTTACACACCCTTGTAGAACTTTATATGGAGACGCCATATTGGTGTACTGTTTTGGTGCACCAATAAGGCCGCCGGAAATCAACAAAAACATCTGGAGTTCACTTTTTATATAAAAGCTCTTTTTTTTCACTCCAGAACTAGCATA
>NC_133205.1:5913514-5951014 GCF_958299795.1 Porites lutea
TGCAACACTGAGTACGCCATAATATTATCTTTCTTAGTTGTTTCACTTTCTACATATTCACTGGTTCGAATAGCCTTGAGAGTGAAGTAAATAATACATAATGCAAAAATTTCTACAGAGCAATATGTTTACTTACCTACTTTTCGTTATCTTTTGTTCTATAAAATGTATAAATTATATTGTAGTTAATTTATTTATCTCAGGTAATTTTTATTTCTCTTTGTTTCATTTTCATTAGCATATATTACCATACCCAAAAACAAAAGATAAACAAAAATTACCTGAGATAAAAAAATAACTACAACATATACATTGTTTACTGGCATTAGGGTATTCATGTTTTAAACATAACAACTTTGCCACTATGCTATTCATAAATTTGTAGGTGAATTATTCTTATACAAGATATATATCCTGCATCATAGTGACAATGATTGTGTTAGCCAATACTATTCACCTCTCTGAAAGTAGAGTTGTTATCTGTCCTTCCAAAATAACGTGACAGGCACAAAATCTTTATGGGAGTTTATTTTAGCAGATTGGCGATTTTTTGTGTTTTGCTGTAACTAATTTTTGAGTCACAGATGGGTTTTTCTTGCTGTGAATGGTAATTTTTGCTATTTTAAATAAGCTCCACACAAATCATATTTTCATGTTTATTGAGTACGTGGAATGGATAATACATACTTTCAAGCAATACTATGGTGTGCGTACCCTATGTAAAACCAGTAAACCAGATTACTTTTCTTTGTCATTTGATTACAACATCTGCAGTGACTGATTGTTCTTATGATCAATCAGAAGTGATCTCATTATCAGCTGATGCATCGTGTCGCCTACCAAACATAGTGAATTTAATTTAAAGTAAATTTTTTCCAGAAAAATATTTGTGGTAACTTTTTTGGCAGGAAATTTTTTTTGCAGATTTTACAGAAATTAGAACCCGCCCAAATTTTGTGCCATACGGTAGTCTTGCCAACATAAGTTAATTTTGTTCTGGCGTTAAGAGCTGTCTACTGCGATTCGAGAAGTTCATACGATGAGCTCTTGAGAAAAGCTAAACTCATGACACTAGGCTGTCGCCGATTGCAGGATATAGCCATAATTATGTATAAGGCAAAATACAATATATGCCCTCTGTACATAAAGGACATTTTTAAGCTAGATAAACCTCGCTATGGGCTCAGAAATTCTGGTGACTTTTTTATTCCTCGATACAACACAAAAACTTAAGGGTGACATAGCTTAAGATACGTGGGCCCAGTAATATGGTCTAAACTAAAGCAAGGATGTAAAAAACGCAGAATCAATTAACAGCTTTAAAAAGAAAATTCGTAAGGTAGATCTTGAACAAGGAATCGCAGAGGGCTGTAAAAACTGCTTTCTATGTTGTACATAAATGACATTTTCTAGACAAAAAGGACACCTCTTAATCAATAAGTATTATTTTATATGATTTAGGATTTAGGATGTATATTTTTGTAAATTTTATTCTTTGTAAATATTTTTTTATATATTAATTAGAGCTGATAGTATTTTAATTTAGTGTCCCCTATAAGTAGGCTTTACATGGCCAGCTAGAAGACCTGACACTGAAATAAATTTTATCATCATCATCATCATCATCATTATCATCATCATCATACATCACCATGAAAAACAAGTGCAGGATTGTATTGTTTTTTAAAAAAATAAATCCTCACAAACATGACTTACAATAATATTATAAATCATGCCTAGCCCGCTGACGTTACTTTCCCATACAAAATCCTTACAGTGACATTTGTTTGTTGAGTCAAAGCAAGAGACCAGAAATCCATGACATCAAAGCGGCATGCAGCAATAATTATATATATATAAATACACTCATTTAACAGTAGGTGAGCATTTCTACATATCCATTTCCATCATCAACCTCAAAACAAACGAGCAAACTCTTGAAATTCTTAGTAAAAGCTATATCTGCGGGTTTATTCTCTGTCTCAAAACAATGTAGTCGCTGTCCAGCTTGGTTGTAAAGGTGAACTGTTAAAGTGTCAGTGTCAGTTACTGCAAGGATGCCACTGCTATGATCAGCTGCAATAGCAGATGGTGATCTCAGCTGTTTGTCCTCAAACATGTTTATAAAAGAACCAGTTTTGTCAAAAACTATGACTCTACCACCACAGCGACCTGAGTCTATGACATAGAATCTACGATTCAAGAACACTGCTTTTTCAGGACAGCCAAGGTGTTCCTCACCAAATGACATGGTAAGTTTTCCAGATGGTCTGTAAACAAGGACACAAGGCAGAGCATCATCCTCTCTTTCATCGTCATAGTTTGGGTATGAAGTGATTATGAAACGGCCATGAAAGTCAACTGTACATGATGTAAACTTGACTTTTTTCTTGGGAGCAGACACAGCCCTTTTCTGAAAATTTCCTTTCATATCATAATGTAACAGACGGTTTTTGTCACGATTCAAAACGACTATCTCATCTCCATTTGAAACAACAATATCCCAAAGATCACCATCCTTAATATGAAACTTATTCAACTTTTTCCCTGCCTCAGTAAAGATATGCACAACATTCGCTTGTTCATCTAGTACCACGATGTCACCACAATCTCTGGAAGCTGCCACCGAAAAGGCATCAAAATGAGAAGTACTCCCTATGCGTTGAATCAAGGATCCACATCTTGAATAATCTTTCGCCTCTGATGTTTCCACTGGTTTTGGCTCGAATGCTTCCCAGGATGACGCAGTAAAAGCTATTGGAGTTTCTTGATCAGTTTTTATATTCAGTTTACCAAGTGAGAACTCATCAAAAATGAACTCCTCAGCTAAGTCAGTGTTAGTCAATGAAAGTTCAAGGGATTGTGTAAATTTACCATTTGCCTCTAACGAGCTTATATTCAAGCTCTTGCTTAAGTTATTTATCGTATTGATGACTCTTACCATCTCCCATCCTCCATGTTGTATGGTGACTTGCGCGCTATTAATTCGATCAGACGCATTTTCGCACAATTTCACAGTTCCAGATTGCAGAGTTTCGTATGTTACTTCATTACGATCATACGTCGCTTTGATTTCATCAAGCATTTTCTGTCCTTGTTTTCGTGCCGCCTTAACAACTCCTTCCACCAAAGATTGTACACGGTGCTTCATCTCATCACATTTTGTTTTGCTATTGAAATACCGCTTTTCCATCTCTTTAAGAGCCTCTCTAGCCCCTTGTAGCTCTTCCTCGCAGCTTTTCAGAGCTTCTTTGAGATAATGTTTTTCTTTTCGTCCAGGTGATTGCTCGATCAATCGAACCAACAAATGATTCTTTGGAAAAGCTGCCACTCCACCCTTTGGAATGACGGATTCGACTCGACAAACCGGACATTCCAGAACGTTGTTTCTTTTCTTTTTCATCCCTTGTAAACACTGTAGACATACATTATGAGCACAGTTTGGGAGGCATTTGGGTTCTTCAAAGTCTTCATAGCAGATAGGACAACTGATTTCATGTTCAACTGCCGAGACCAGATCGTGTTCAATGGATGAAGCCATATTGGAGCCACGTTACTTTTCTTTAAAGATCAGTTTGGGAGGCATTTGGGTTCTTCGAAGTCTTCATAGCAGATAGCACAACCGATTTCATGTTCCACTGCCGAAACCAGACCGTGTTCAACGTATGACGCCATATTGGAGCCACGTTGCTTGTCTCTGAAGTCGCCTGGAATGCGGGCCCAGATCTACTCTTCTATTAAAGCGAAACTAACCTGCGATCAGGCGATTTTTTTTTTCTTTTTTGGCAAGAAAAAAAAAAACCCTTTCTTTCCCCCGACAAAATAAAAATAAAACATAAAAAAAATATCACCTGATCGCAGGTTAAAGCGAAACCCAAGTCGTCGTAGCTTAGGCAAATCCGAATCCAAGTCTAAAATGGTTCACGAATATGCTGCAGTTGATCGCGGCTCTTGCACTCATGTGCGTCTATTAGCCGAATACCTAAGAAAAGGCGGGAGGAAGTGCATTGCATCGAAATGAAGGTCATACTAGCCTGCGTAGCCTAAGGCGGCCCACAAATGTCACGGCAAAACCAAAAACCTAACGGCAAAACCATAAGCCTCACGGCAAAACCAAAAACCTCACGGCAAAACCAAAAACGTCATGTCAAAACCAAAAACCTCACGGCAAAACCAAAAACCTCACGGCAAAAACAAAAACCTCACGGCAAAACCAAAACCTCACGGCAAAACCAAATACCTCACAGCAAAAACAAAATAGCTTTGGTTTTGCCGTGGGTATTTACTTTTGCCGTGAGGTATTTGGTTTTTGCTGTGAAGTGTTTGGTTTTGCCATGAGGTCTTTGGTTTTGCCGTGAGGGTTTTGGTTTTGTCGTGAGGTATTTTGTTTTTGCCGTGAGGTTTTCGGTTTTGCCGTGAAGTATTTTGTTTTTGCCTTGAGGTTTTTGTTTTTGCCGTGACAGTTGTGGGCCACCGTACGTAGCAGGTTGGAAGGGACGGAAGGAGCGCGCTTCCGCTCCCCCCGCCTGTACCTTCCTCGCGTGTCTCTTTGTTTCTTGCACCAATTATTTCCAAGCGCCTGCTACGCCGGCTTGGATGCTGAAACTAGTTGAATGAAGAAAGTCACTCTTTCACAAAATTAAGCTAAAAACTTTTCTCGTTGAAAAATCTGCAACACAGGGACCAGGGTTTGATAGCATAGCTCCACAAGCAATTCCACTTTTATCAAAAACGTCCAAAGCACAATCCCAAGGAGGTCCTTTATCATCGGTACCAATCGGATGTAATCTCCCGCATAATGCAGTGTTTTGATGCTGCCAAAAAAAATTAGCAATATTATGGCTTTCATTTTATTCAAAAAAAAAAAATTCGAAAATGCCTATGAAATTTATTGTCCCCTGCAACACTGAGAACGCCATAATATTATCTTTCTTAGTTGTTTCACTTTCTTCATATTCACTGGTCCAAATTGTCTTGAGAGTGAAGTAAATAATACATAATGCAAAAATTTCTAACTTAGATTTCCATTTCACTACAGAGCAATATGTTACCTACTTTTCTTTCTCTTTTCTTCTAAAAAATGTATAAATTATGTTGTAGTTAATTTATTTATCTCAGGTAATTTTTACTTCTCTTTGCTTCATTTTCATTAGCATATATTACCATACCCAAAAACAAAAGATAAACAAAAATTACCTGAGATAAAAAAATAATTACAACATATACATTGTTTACTGGTATTAGGGTATTCACGTTTTTAACATAACAACTTTGCCACTATGCTATTCATAAATTTGTAGGTCAATTATTCCTATGCAAGATATATATCCTGCATCATAGCGACAATGATTTAGTTAGCGAATACTAATCACCTCTCTGAGAGTACAGTTGTTATCTGTCTTTCCAAAATAACGTGTCTGGCACAAAATCTTTACGGGAGTTTATTTTTGCAGATTGGTGATTTTTTGTGTTTTGCTGGAACTAATGTTTGAGTCACAGATGAGTTTTTCTTGCTGTGAATTAATTTTTGCTATTTTAAATAAGTTCCAGACAAATCATATTTTCATGTTTATTGAGTACGTGGAATGGATAATACATAATTATTTTGAAGCAATACTATGGTGTGCGTACCCTATGTAAAACCAGTAAACCAGATTACTTTTCTTTGTAATTTGATTACAACATCTGTGGTGACTGATTGTTCTTATGATCAATCAGAAGTGATCTTATTATAAGCTGATGCATCATGTTGCCTACCAAACATAGTGAATTTAATTTAAAGTAAATTTTTGCCGGAAAAATATTTGTGATAACTTTTTTGGCAGGAAATTATTTTTGCAGATTTTACAGAAATTAGAACCCGCCCAAATTTTGTGCCATATGGTAGTCTTGTCAACATAAGTTAATTTTGTTCTGGCGTTAAGAGCCGTCTACTGTGATTCGAGAAGTTCATACAATGAGCTCTTGAGAAAAGCTACACTCACGACACTAGGCTGTCGCCGATTGCAGGATATAGCCATAATTATGTATAAGGCAAAATACAAAATATGCCCTCCATACATAAGGGACATTTTTAAGCTAGATAAAACTCGCTATGGGCTCAGAAATTCTGGTGACATTTTTATTCCTTGATACAACAAACAACTTACGGGAGACATAGCCTAAGATACTTGGGCCCAGTAATATGGTCTAAACTAAGCAAGGATGTAAAAAACACAGAATTAATTTACAGCTTTAAAAAGAAAATTTGTATGAACAAGTAATCGCAGAGGGCTGTAAAAACTGCTTTCTATGTTATACATAAATGACATTTTCTAGACAAAATTTAGGACACCTCTTAATCAATAAGTATTATTTTATATGATGTAGGATTTAGGATGTATATTTTTGTAAATTTTATCCTTTGTAAATTTTTTTTTATATTAATTAGAGCTGATAGTATTTTAATTCAGTGTCCCCTATTAGTAGGCTTTACATGGCCAGCTAGAAGACCTGACACTGAAATAAATTTTATCATCATCATCATCATCATCATTATCATCATCATCATACATCACCATGAAAACAAGTGCAGGATTGTATTGTTTTTTAAAAAAATAAATCCTCACAAACATGACTTACAATAATATTATAACTCATGCTTAGCCTGCTAACGTTACTTTCCAATACAAATCCTTACAGTGACATTTGTTTGTTGAGTCAAAGCAAGAGACCAGAAATCCATGACATCAAAGCGGCATGTAGCAATAATTAATACACTCATTTAACGGTAGGTGAGCATTTCAACATATCCATTTCCATCATCAACCTCAAAACAAACAAGCAAACTCTTGAAATTCTTAGTAAAAGCTATATCTGTGGGTTTGTTCTCTGTCTCAAAACGATGTAATCGCTGTCCAGCTTGGTTGTAAATGTGAACTGTTAAAGTGTCAGTGTCAGTTACTGCAAGGATGCCACTAATATGATCAGCTGCAATAGCAGATGGTGATTTCAGCTGTTCGTCCTCAAACGTCTTTATAAGGGAACCAGTTTTGTCAAAAACTTTGACTCTAGCACCACAGTGAGAGTCTATGACATAGAATCTACCATTCAGGAACACTGCTTTTTCAGGACAGCCAAGGTGTTCTTCACCAAATGACATGGTAAGTTTTCCAGATGGTCTGTAAACAAGGACACAAGGCATAGCATCATTCCCTTTTTCATCCTTACAGTATGGATATGAAGTGATTATGAAACGGCCATGAACGTCAACTGTACATGACGTAAACTTAACGTTTTCCTTAGAAGCAGACACAATCTTTTTCTGAAAATTTCCATTCATGTCATAATGTAACAGACAGTTTTTATCACGACTCAAAACAACTATCTCATCCTCATTTGAAACAACAATATCCCAAAGATCACCATCCTTAATATGAAACTTGTTTAACTTTTTCCCTGCCTCAGTAAAGGTATGCACAAACTTTGCATCGTCATCCAGTACCACGATGACACCACAATCTCTGGAAGCTGCCACCGAAAAGGCATCAAAATGAGAAGTACTTCCTATGGGTTGAATCAAGGATCCACATCTTGAATAATCTTTCAACTTTGATATAAACACTGCTTTTTTTGACATGGATGCTTCCCAGGATGGCGCAGCAAAAGCTATTGTGGTATCCTGAGGAGTTGCAACTTGACCATTGTTTACATTCAGTTTACCAAGTGAAAACTCATCATCAATGAACTCCTCAGCTAAGTCAGTGTTGGTCAATGAAAGTTCCAGAGATTGTGTCAATTTACCATTTGCCTCCAACATGCTTATATTCAAGCTCTTGCTTAACTTTTTTAACGTTTCAGCCAAAGTATCCTTGATGACTCTAACCACCTCCAATCCTCCATTTTGTATGATGACTTGCGCGCTTTTGATGCGATTAGACGCATCCTCACACAATTTCGCAGTTCTAGATTGCACAGTTTCGAAGATTACTTCATTACGATCATATGTCGCTTTGATTTCATGAAGCATTTTCTGTTCTTGTTCACGTACCGTTTTAATAACTCTTTCCGCTAAAGATTGTACACGCTGCTTCATCTCATCACATTTTGTTTTACTACAGATATACCGCTTTTCCATCTCTTTAAGAGCGCCTTTAGCCCCTTGTAGCTCCTCTTCGCAGCTTTTCACAGCTTTTTTAAGATAAAATTTTTCTTTTCGTCCAGGTGATTGCTCGATCAATCGAACCAGCAAATGATTCTTTGGAAAAGCTGCGACTCCACCCTTCGGAATAACAGACTCGACTTGACAAACCGGGCATTCGATAACGTTGTTTCTTTTCTTTTCCATCCCTTGTAAGCACTGTTGACAAACATTATGAGCACAGTTTGGGAGGCATTTGGGTTCTTCAAAGTCTTCAAAGCAGCTAGGACAACTGATTTCTTGTTCAACTGCCGAGACCAGGTCGTGATGAATGGATGTCGCCATGTTGCTTTTTCTTTCTCCTAAAATGCGGGCTCAGGTCCTCTCTTCCAAAGTGAACAGGATACCCAAGACGAGAGACTCGATGCTGTAGCTTATCGCGGCTCTTGCACTCATGTAGCCTATTAGCCGATTGTCTCTTACTGAAATCATACCCTTCAACATTCACAACAACTTAACTTTCATTATAAAATCAAAACGATCTACCTAGATCTGACAAGAAAGAACCCTTCTAGGAAAACATTAGTGAAACTAAGAATAAGAAGTCACAAACTTAGGATTGAGACAGGTAGATACGACAAACTTAAGATAGACTGCTTGCAGTCCGCCTTTTCTCTTAAAATCCGTCCAGTTTTTATCTCATCCAGCGCGATTTAGGGATTGTTCGATTGAGACGAGACGAGAAAAGACGGACCGCTGACTCTTTTGTAGTAAACAAACCCTCCGTCAGCCCAGAAACGGAGTAACCGATTGGTCAATTGCACAGTTGTTGACAGATCATTGACTGGTCCATGGTGAGATTCCCTGCTAGCAGAGGTCTCCCTCGTCGTGAGAGACCTCTGCTAGCAGGGAAGTGGTGAGATTGCAAGTAATAAAAATAGTCACGCGTCACAACCAACTGCAAACAATAGCGAACCAAGCAGTAATCTCCATAATAAAGAGTAATAAAACTTTTATGGATATCTTACAGAAGGAAACTGCTGTAAATTTCCTCAAGGCAAACGAATTCAACCCCCAATCTTACCGCCTTTAAAGAAAGTGTAATTTTTTCTGTTCTTTATTAGCCTGCAGTGCAGGCGTTTTCTTTGAGCGCTCAATTTGCTCTTCTTTCGCCCTTGCACCTACCTTAAGGGTTACTATTTCTACTCACCCCAATCTTCCACTGTCATAAAATCAAAGATGGCGGCTACAACAACATTACGAACACGAACAAGGTTTCGCCCACCCAAAATACGCCTGTACTGCAGGCTAGTTGTTTATGTTCTTTTTATAAATCGTCTCAAGTTACTCGGGTTTAATTGATTAATTACATTACCTTGACAACTTCGTTGTCCCCAGACAGAACAAAAGAGTCAGCAGTCTCTTATTTTTTCGGGCTTACGCCCTAGCTCGTTTCTCGCGACAAGCGGCCTCGCCGCTCGCGTGCTTAGGTTTCGCGTGCAGTAACTGTGTAAAGAAAAATAAGAGCCGTGCTCGCAGTCTAAACTTAGGATTGAGACAGGTAGATACGACAATATACAACGTGACGAAAGGTTAGGCAATCTCTGCAATTGTAACAGAATTGAAGATGAAACTCACTTTTTATTAGATTGTCCAAGTTTTTCTTCGATAAGAGATATGTTCTTCTCTAAACTAGAACCTAAAATACCGTTTGTACGACTACAATCACATGAGCCCTTATTATCACATCTGATGAATTCTACTGACTATTTTATTAACATCCAGTTAATTTCATTTATATCAACTTGCCTTGAATTGAGAGACAAACTTATCTCCGGAATAATTAATCCTACTGATGGTTAGAAATAAACAATGATTAATACGTTTCAAATTATTTTAAATATCTGATTTACAAGGAATCAATGATTAATTTCAAGTAGCTTTTGCAATACTGTAATACCTTGTTATGGTCATGCAAATAAAGCTTATTGTCACTGTTGTTGTTGCCTGCGTGCAGACGTCTCCTATTTCCTTTGTTGCAGGAGACCTCTGCACGCGGGCAAATTGGCCGAATACCGAAGAGAAGACGGGATAGCCTGTTCCAGGCGTTCAGATAGTGGGGGGCGGCGCGAAGTAAAAAGGAGCGCGAAAAAATAAAAGCGAGGGAGGGGGAGAGGTGAGTCCCCCTCTACTTTTCATTGCTTTCTTTACTTCGCACCGCTCTCCACTATCTGAACGCTTGGAACAGGCTAAAGACGGGAGGAAGTGCATTTCATCGAAACTAACCTGAGCAGCAGGTTACGTTGGAGAGAAAAAAACGGAGGAAGCGCGCTTTCGCTCCCCCCTAGCTCGCGTGCGCCTCCCTTGCGTACCCCCAGTTGTTTCTTGCACCCATTCCAAGAGCCTACTACGTCGGCTTGGAAGCTGGGGCGTGTTGAATGACGACAGTCAGTCCTTCACAAAATTAAGCTAAAAACGTTTTTCGTTGAAAAATCTGCAACAGCCAGGGACCAGCAGGGTCCCACAAGCAATTCCACTTTTATCGAAAACGACCAAATCACAATTCTAAGGAAGTACGTCATTTGCATTTCATTGTCTTTTATATCGGTATACCAATCGGATGTAATCCAAGCGCTCCAAGCAGTCTGTAGATCCCTAGATCTAAAGCCCTGAAGTTTTCTCCGTCTTCTCTGTGGCCCTCATTAACTATATAAACAAAAAAACTGCCAAAGAAAACAGCAACCTTAGCGTTATTGATATTTCGGACGGCCAACCCGGATCAACCCGTGTCCTTGTTCGGGAGGATCGTTCAAAACCTCTCAGACAGACGCATCTTTACAGCTATAGAGACCAAGTATTTTAATTGACTACTTATGACAGAAGTTTAATAAATAAGACTAGAACTGAACCCGAGATATAAATGACATATATGGCTGTGACCCTTTCGAGCATAAGTCCGGGCAAGTTATGTCACGCGTTACTACATGATTGGTGAAGATGAAGTAGTAACCTACTTCCGGTTTACCCTCTAAGAATATACTTCGCTCCTTTTGACAAAGAGAACCTTAACTGCACTCGCGTTTGTTTTGACAAGAAAGCATCGACATTATGGCGGCCTCTGTAGTCGATGCTTTTGAAAATGAACTCAGTTGCCCCATATGTTATGAGGACTTTGAAGAACCAAAGTGTCTTCCAAACTGCGCTCACAATATCTGTCAGAATTGTCTTGAGAAAATGGCAAAGAGAAAAAGGAAGGTAATCGAATGCCCCGTTTGCAGAGTCGAGTCTGATATTCCGAAGGGTGGAGTCGCAGCGTTTCCAAAGAATCATTTGTTAGTTCGATTGCTGGAGAATACCGCACTAAAAGAGAGAAAGTCTATGAAACACGCTCTAGAAAACTGTAAATTAAAAATGGAGAATGCTAAAGGAGACCTTAAAGAAACTGAAGATTTCTTTGCAACCGCTAAAAGTCAGGTCGAAGAAACGAAACAGAAGATCAAGTCTCTAGCGGATCAAGCTGTTTTTATGGTACGTAAACAACAAAGGCAGATGTTTCATGAAATTGATCAAAGATTACGCGATAATTTAAACGAGGGAGCTTTTGCGACGCATAAAATGAACACTTTAAAACTGTGTGATATTGCTAGCAGTTGCGTGCAAGCCACACGAGAAGAACTACAAAATGGCAGGATGAGCGTCAAAGACTCGTGCGAAGATTTGGTTCAGAAGTTGAACAATTTCTCCACAGCTTTGGATACAAGGATGGTCTGGGCAGAATGCGAATTCAAACAGTCTTTCGAAGTGTCACTGACAAACTCTGACTCATTGGAGAAATTCGTGACTGCAAAGAAGGGTTTGATTGGAGAGCTTAACATAACTTCATCAACATTAGCTGCTCCGAGACTGCTAAAGTATTCGAGGTCAGGTTATATGATTCAGATTATAGACAGCCGCTGCTTACATGGGACAACACAGTTCTCCCCATTTTCAGTGTCTGTGTCTAGACTTGATGGCCACTTTGCTGTGTTGGATGTGGGTGGAGAAATGAAGTATGTGCACATTTTCAAAGAAAACGGAGAGCCCTTGAGCAAATTTTGCATCAAGCAGGGTGACCCCTGGGATGTTGTCCTTTTGAAAGACATTGAAGTGGTTGTCTTAGATCGTGAAAGCAATCGTCTGTTATATTTCAATTTGTATGGAATTGTAAATAGTAAGAAAAAATCTGTAACTGCTCCTCCTCCAAAGAAAGTGAAGTTTTCATCCTTATCAGTTGATTTAAATGGCTATATCATCATCTCATCATGCCCATGCTTTGATGAAACCGATACCCTGCCATGCATTCTTATTTATAATCCATCTGGAGAACTTGTGTCATTGGTAGGGGAAGGGATTTTGGTGACACCTGAGAAGGCAGTATCTCTAAATGGTAAATACTTTGTGGCAGACTCCAGCAAGCAAAGTGTGATAGTTTTCAACAAAACGGGTTGTGTTATCAGAGCAATTAGAGGTTCACAGTTGGCAATTCCATCCTGTATTGCAGTGGACTATTCTAAACAGCTTCTTCTAGTTAGCGACAGTGGGAATTCTACAATACAAATTTACAACCAGCACGGTAGAAAGCAGTGTTGGTTCCAAACGGAACATGCGCCAATCGGAGTTGCATTCACTAAAGATAGTGAAAATATGTTGATTTGCTTCAGTTCCTGATAGACCCGTTTTTGAGAAATTGTAAATGCCGAGACTAGGAATGTGTTCGAATAACTTGAACTACTTTGCAAAATATTAAGACATTACGTCTTTACCACATTCGACGCACGTAAAATGTAAAAATGTTCTAGAAGTTTTAAAATCCGCCAAATATATTTCGCTCTTCGAGCCTCGTCAGTCGAGATTCCAGGTACGGGATTTTAGACTTCGTCAGTGGAACTTGGATTCTGGATTCCAGTCTTAGTGGTATTCCAGATTCGTTGAGCTCTATTCCGGATTCCACAAGGAAAATTTCAAATCCAGGATTCCAAAATCCTGATTTTCTTACATGGGACGAGACATGAAACAGAAACCCTTGAAGGACAACAGCTGGGAGGAAAGAAAACTGAGGCTATGTTCACACTACGGACACGAAAAGCTATCCGGTAGGGCTATCCGTTATAGTATGAACAGCAACAACCCGTGTTTACACACATCGTATCCAGTATCCAGTTGGAAGACCATTCATGACGATCAAAAAAACGCTTGGCGATCGAGCCTTTTCCAATGCATCGGCAAAGATTTGAAACAGTCTCCCGCAATCACTGAAGTCACAGCAAATTAGTAAGGGATTCTTTTTTTCCCTGGCTAGACGGCTTTGACACTTTAATAAAGTTTCTATCTATCTACCTATCTATCTATCTGATTTCAACACCTTTAAGACATTGCTTCAAACTCACTGTTTTAAAGAAGCGTTTAATTTATAATTTCTTTTTAGTGTTTCATATAGTATACATCTTCGCATTTTATTGTAAATTCAAAATTGTAACTGGTAACATAGTAATTTCGAATTCAATTTTAATTTGTAAAGCGCATTTGATCATATCCTCCTGTATGTTAATTTGCGCTATATAAATATTAAATATTATTTTTATTATTATTATTATTATTATTATTCATCGAACATCGTGATTGCGCGGTAGTGTTTGTTGCATTAAATTCCAGTCCTCACTCATGAATATTTACTTCCGTTTCAGTGGGTTTCAGTCCTCGCTCCGACTTATTTTCTTTAATCGCCACGGTCTGAATAGGAATTCACACTGCACAAAAAGTATCGCGCAAAACCTATCCCATATGTAATGCGTCACAGAAATCGCGTCTAAATCACCGTTCTTTTGTGTGAACGGAAACCCTATCCGGTATGATTCTCGTTGCGGCTTAAAAGATATCCCGTGTAGTATGAACATAACCGAAGGGAGGTTGTATGATACAACACGGTACAACCACCTATAAATGGTTTCTCATTCTGCTTTTATTTTATTCCGGCTGTTCGTTAATCAATTTAACCTTCTACAATTATCCACCCTATCCTATTTTTAAACAAGTTTCATTTTCAGTTGTAAATGACATGCATCAAGATTTTACAGTCCTATAGGTAAATTACTTGGTTTTCTTATGTAGAAACGCCGTTTGGAAGCCAG
Source organism: Porites lutea (assembly GCF_958299795.1). Taxonomy (NCBI): domain Eukaryota; kingdom Metazoa; phylum Cnidaria; class Anthozoa; order Scleractinia; family Poritidae; genus Porites; species Porites lutea. Next base: position 5,927,801 of record NC_133205.1, read on the forward strand.
GGATACTGCAGATAGGGGTACGTCAAACGACCGTTGTTATATCGCATCCAATTTCTGCGCTTTAACTTGCGACTTATGTCTTTTTTGTAGAAATTGTAGTATTTCTCAACGAGTTTAGAAGCATTGGGATCGGACAGCAGTGAATAGTAATCAAATAACGTGTCGTAATGAAGTGTAACAACGTCCGCGGCGACTTGAAACTGCATCTGGAGAAAGAACAGGAGATAAAAAGTTAGACTAACCACGTAGTTTATTTACGAGGAACACCCCCAGAAATAGACAACGCTCATAAAAAGGAAAAGGGGATGCTTGTCGGAAATTAGTAGCCCGCCTTCGGGCCATATGCTCATGAGTACACGGAAATTGATCTCCTTCGATGAAGTCACAACAAATTTGGTAGCCAGCTCCTCCCGCAAATGCTCGGTAATGGGACATAAGAGACCTAACAACCGTGAAAACGCGGAAATTTTATCAGTCACGATAAATTTTTCGCACAAGTCATCAGAACATTTTAGGGGTTTTAATTAGTTGCGCTTTGGACTAAACTATTGATTATTGATTAACGCACTTACTGACGATACGTTGCCATTAGGTAAATTGAAGACGCCAAATTCTCCTGGTGGTACCCGCGTGTCGTTGTAAACCTTGGTTGGCATAAGGGGAGTGAATGCCCCATAGCCAGTTACTGGAAAGTTCACAGCGCTATGCTTTACACTCAGTAACCATAGCAACTTGGATAGCATGATAATTAGCTCTCTCTTGGTTCTCAAGGCGTCTGGGAAGTCTTCAACGCAACGAGAGTTAAGTGGCCGCTACAAGGGTGAGTTTCCACTGTCGCGTAATTTTAAAGTGCACATACCCGCGTAAAATTCACGTGCGTAAAACTAAAACAGAGGCCATGTATGAAAGACCGTGCATAAACGTAAAAGTTGAGCGAGGTTTAACTTCTACGTTTGCGCGCGATCATCCATATATTGCCTCTCATGTGTCGTTGCGAGATGCCAGAAATGGGAAATGTCAGGTGATTAATGTCATCATTAGTGTGTTTAAGCTGCCTGCTTGATTTGGGCAGGCAACGATCTGGTTGGTGAAAAGAGACAATTACATACCCACGTGTCCAGCCGTTTTTTCGGGCAGGAGCCATAGCTCCTTTTCCGAACAGTGGCTGGTAATCGAACCAATCATGTTTGTGTAACAGTTACTCAAACATCGAAAAATGCCAGCGATTTTCTCAGGCTAAAGTACTCTTAACCCTGACGCCTTGAAAAATAACATCCAGCACGTTTGTGAAAGGGATGACTTTGTTAGATACTCACATGTTAACGTAGTCTCTTGCCATTTGAAACGTTACTTTGTTATACATTAACCTGCCGTCGTCGCGATATGGAAAATACGGTAGCATTCTCCTGTCATCTAAGCCGCGTGTTTGTTAAGTGCAATCATTCTTTTTTATTTTTCATAACTTATTAATGAAGTAAGATGACTCTCAAGATTGTATATACCAGCTGATTTACGAATCAAAGACCAAGCTTGAGTGGGTAAAGATGAGCTGAATATTTTACGCGTGATTTTGGTTCAAACAGGTGTGATATCTTTAGCGGAGCTATATCAAACCCTGTGCTCGATTTATTTCGTTAAGGCTTCGTTATTATGTGCTTCGAGGAAAAAACCTCTTGAGCCAGGGTAGGCATTTTGAAAAATAAATCATAGTCTCAAAAGGCCTCTTTTCTCCACTGTCTGGCAGTCTGACAAACCATTCAAGTTTTTTTTTTGAGCGCCTCACACTTTTAAGTCCCGGATGATGACGCATGTACAGTCTTCATTAACAATGAATGTTCCATGTTGTCACGCGAATAAATCATGTGACTACAAATGGTTAAAATAGGCATGTTTGGGATTTTACAAGCAATCTTGTATTAACTGCATTTTTTTCTCTGTGATATTAAACCTCAAGGAATCGCTTGTCACCCTGCGTAGTGTAAGTGGATTAAGTAACGAGGCAAAAAGTGCGCGTGATGCAACATATAAAATTTGTAGGGTCAGGAGTCCACTGGGGCGTTCCCGGTTAAAGCTCCCTAGCTGCTTTAATTATAAGAAAACAAACGGAAGCTTCTTTATTATACAGATTATAGGCTTGGCTAAATCTATAGATAGTTTGCACTGTCACGGAACAAAGGAATAAATTGTCCAGTGGAGGAAGCCAAGAAAATGAAATGTCATAAAAACTAATATATGAACAATTTGTCCAAGACTCAGGTCTTTGCCGCCCACAAATTCTGAGTTATTTGCCCAAACCTTTCACGCACCTTTGTACAGCTTTGTACCAATATGGCCGCCGGAAATCAACAAAAACATCTGGTCTGCAGTTCACTTTTTCTATAAAAGCTCTTTCTTTTCACTCGGGAACTAGCATACGTGCGCATAAACATATCTTCTAATACCTGAAATGGTTATACTGCTGAAAATTAAGAGGGGAGACTCTTTTCAATGACCACTGACTCGGAGGTTCAAAATGCTGTGTTTTCGAAATGAAACGGATGAAATATTCTACGGAAATGGAAACTTGTACAAACATTTACTTTTTGTTTATCTTCAACCTGGTGACTTTACAATTTGATGACGTCACTTCGAAAACCATCTATGTTCTATTTTTCGCTCGCTTAACCAATTACATTAACGTATGCATGTTGTGGGGGAGTTGCCAGCGCACACGGTAGTCACAACTGAAATCATGCACGACGCTGAGAAAGCCAGCTTTATTAAGTAAACCAATAGAAAGTTCGTTCCTTTCCCTCATAGAAAACTTTAAAAAGCTTACAGCGCTTTTATTTTTACTATCATTTTAAGTGACCAATCTGTCAGACAACGTTCATTTTCTCTCCAAGCTCGCTGTATACAGTTCCTGCATTGTGTCCTATTTTCTTCTACATTTTAAATTTTTAACATGAGACGATCCAAGGAACTACGACCAAGAGAGAATCGTAAGACCCTAGTTAAACCCCGTAAGGACGAAAAACACGCTTGTCGTGGCGTGACAAAAAATGGCGTGCACCGTGCGCGTTGCGTCTCGTTCTTGAGAGATTTCAACCTCACTGCAGCCTGCGTAGCATGGCGGTTTTGTCGGGAGCACCACTGAGCGGAGAAGCCGCAAAAGCGCGCGCGAAAGGTCGCGCGAACAATCCCGCCCCAATCTCCTCGCGATTTCTCTGCCCTCGTCCGCCTATTAGCGCGCCCTCACTGTTGATGTTTTGGTAAGCGGTCATCCGTTTTATGATGGTAGGTACTTCATGTATGGGGACAAAAGACAAGCTGCAGGAGTTTGGCTTTTCCGGAAACTGGGGGAATTAAGAACAGAAGTTATGAACTGCAGAGATTTTTCAGCACGTTTTCAAGCTGAGATGCTGCTACCCTGAGTAAACGTCTCTATACTGGTTAATTATTGAGGGAGGCTAACTTTCTCTACACATTTGGAGATAAAATGGATAATTCAAGGCGACACTTCGACCTCGATCCCGGCAGTCAAACACCTCCTGGTACGAATCAGAGCAGTCCTTTCCGTTCTTGCCAATCTCTAAATGAGCCGGAAAGCCCATCTTTTCAGACTCCACGGTCAAGTCCAGTGCGTGAAATAGACGGTATAGATGACCCCTTGGATAATGCACCGTTATTAACACAGGAAGATCACTACAGCGAGATCACTAGCTATGGAACAGAAAGGGAGATCGAACGACCCAGGTCTTTTGTCTTTCCTGGCAGTTCTGTGAGCTTTGAACTCGAGGATATGCCATTATGGAAACGTACTAGGCAAGTATATATATAAAAAAATGGAGCTATATTCTGTTCCTATGATAACACCGCATTTTCACCGAAGCGGACCTCAGGGGAGCACATCCCGGGGAGGGGGGGGGGGGGACTCCGCATATGAAAGGGATGGGGATGCTCGTCGGAAGTTTTGAATTAAACCCCTAAGGAAGACCGATCTGGGCGTAGCCCAAGCTTTTTTTGACCCCTAAAAGAGACCATGTTGAAACACAGACAATATATACATATTTATATTTTTCGAGTACGACCCTAAACGAGACCTTCACGGCTAAATATGATGGCATTTTGCCCAGAACACCCTAAGTGAGACCAAAAATCCAAAATTTACACCCCTAAGCGAGATGACAAGCATCCCCACCCCTTTCATATGCGGAGTCCTTTCCCTGGGGAGCACATACAATGCTTGTGTTCCGATCTGGAGGGTAAGGGTTTTATAAAGCAGTGTAGTCTACGATAGGGTATAGAAATCAGAGGTTTTTGGCCCAAAAAAGGTATCAGTTATGGAAAACTGATCAGTTCTTGAAAGAAAAGAGTTTCAGGTTTGTAGCCACAGGGTGGGGGAGGAGAGGGGGGTTTGTACACCATTAGGGACGGACCATTGGAAAAGGGATGGGGGGGGGGGGGTGGGGAATTTTCAGCTTGCACAAATTTTTTTTTTTTCGCTCACTGCTTGTGCAGGAGTTTTTTTTCAGGTGAACCCCTCTGCACAATTTTTTTTTTCAGACAAATATTGCTTTTTTTTTAACCATGAAATCTTGATTCATTATCTATGTTTTTGTGCTTTATAAATTATTCTACACTCACAACATATAAGGATACAGGCCACTTTAATGCAAAATCTTTTCGAAAATGTACACACAGTGGGAGAGGAGGAAGCCACTTGGAGTGGATGGCTTCCCTGAGCATTTTTTGTGTAAGAAAGGGGGTCGGTAGGCAACACTCGGCTTTTACCTAGGGCCCGTGGAGCGGATTTTCAAGTGGGAGGGCTAATGCGAATGCGTTAACGTGAGCCAACTAGGGGGGTCTGGTGGCATGCTCCCCCAGGAAAATTTGACATTGAAGTCTTCTGAAATGGCTAGAAATGGATCTAAAACTGCCAAAAGTGAAGTTAATTTTTAATTCTTATAAAACAACGAGTAACAAACTGGCCTTCACGTTTGACCAAGTTTAAATGAATAGATTAACTTCTAAGCTAAACCCAACAGACGCAACGGATGAGTGTCACCCGGACATTTTTAAGTCAGATTCTTTGAAGGTGCCAAAGTTGCTTTTTTGATTTTCATTGAGAGCTGCAAACTCATTGGCAACATCTATAAGACAAAGTTTGTCTGTTCTCTGCTTGTGGGTATTAAGTATTGTCAGATTGCTAAATCTTGTTTGTGTCATCGTCGAGCGTAGCCACGTTTTCAGTCTCCGAGCAGAAGAAAAGGATCTCTCGCCTGCTGCACCGGTTGCTGGACTTACAAGAAGAAGTTTACATAGGGTTATGATTTCAGTTATGATACACTTTTAGGCTTCAGAAAGCTGCTTGATCTTGGCTAAAATGTCATCAAAACAGGTAAATTCTCCGTGCTTCATCAACACCTTAAATATTTCCAGTTGAACATTCAATGTTCTAACATCAACAGCCAAAAAAGTGGGGGGGCTAAAGCCCCCCCAGCCCCACCCCCTGCGTGTTCCCTATTAATACCTCATGCCAAAATGCTGCTTGTTCCAATAATGTTTTCTTTTTCTCTGACGGGTAGATTATGCTCTGGAGGAAAATGTTTTGACTGATCAAATGTGATTTTTTTCGCTTATTTCACACTGAGAGGTCATGACATGCATATTGATTTTCTGTGGTCATTGTGCCTGGTAATATTGTTGATTTCTGAAACTCAGACTTTCTGAAAAAAAATTCAGACTTTTTGAAAAAGTCACAATTTGACCTTCCTTCTGCATGAATTTCTTTTCTTTACCTTCTTCTTTGCCTGAATTTTTTTTCTTGGCATTTTCCCTTGCATGAATTTTTTTTTTGTTTTTTCCCCACCCCCCACATCACTTTTCTAATGGTCCGTCCCTTAAATACCTCAGCAGCACACTGAGACAAAAATAGATGCCTTTGTGAATTTGTTCCAAAAAAAATGTATCATTCATTACTGAGCCTCAAGATGATTTCTTTTATTTTATTCCCCCAAGCCTCGCAGCCAAGCATGAATTTAAATATATCGGAATTGGTCTATTATGAGACTTAGGGGGAGGGGGGGTACTAGTACTAAGTCAGCCTTTGTATCTATGGGTCAAAGTTTATAGCTTATGTCAACGGGAATTTTTGAAAACCAGGTTAGCAAACATTTTTGTAATTTCTCTCAACTTCCCCCGTCTTAGCTTGTTTACTGGGTTGTTTGCTTATGTGTCATCTTTTTCTTGGTTATTTTGTTGTTAGGAATTTGTGTAGAAGTGGCTGTAGATAGAATTTCACGATTTTTTATCTAACCCCCCCTCCCTCCCTCCCTTCCTCTTTGGTCTTTTTCCATTCCTACCCACAATTCTCTCTCTAATCAAGTGACAGTTATTTGAAATCATGCAGCGCTCGCCTAAAGCTGGTTTCAGTGCTGCTTAGCAGTTTACATTTCGTTGTTGGTCATTTCGTTGAAATGCTCCTAGGGACCACTAACTTACTGCCTGGCATCAGATAAAGGCTTTTAATCAGCCTTTGAATCATTTTTTATTGTTTTAAATTGTCAAGTAGTAGAATTAGTTTATTTTTTTGCTAACCCAGTTTTCAAAAACCCAGGTATATATATAAACTCTTGTGAATCTATATATTGTACAGGAAATAATACTCTGTGAGAACTGCATAATTTGCTGTATATAAGGCGTTTTGACCTTTAATTTTGACCTCCAGTAAATTCTGTGTAATTTACCAATTATATGAAAGAAGATCATCGCAGTTATAGATGCAACTTTAAATTTGCAATTGCGAAGTTAGAAAGCCTGAAAAAAATTCAGGCTTGTATGGGATTCGAACCCTATCTGACCTCTGCAATACTGGTACAGCTCTCTTATGAACTGAGTTAACAATCGCCAACTGAGAGCAGGTCATTGAATTAGTTCATTATAAACCTGTGAAAGGGTGATGATAAAGTTACGAATATATGAAAATCATATATGAGAACTGCAGGCTGAAGAATTATATGAAAGAATATAACTGCAATAATCTTCTGTCATATAATTCTTCACCCTGCAGTCCTCATATATGATTTTCATATATTCATAACTTCAATTTACCAATTAATCATATTTTTTTGCTTATTACTGTTCATTTGTAAAAACTTCTTTGTTTGTATGTTTTTTTTGCAGAAATACTTTAAAGAAATTGAAACCTTGGTTTTTCTTTCTATTGGCTTTGGCAATCTCAGTAAGTAACATCGATAAGTAACAGATTGGTGACTATTCTTTCTGGAATTTTCCAGAATAAGCTTATAGTTGATAATACAGGTATTTAAAATGACCATGATATTAATAATTAATACCAATTAATTAATATATTAATTAGCTATTGTTTTTGTTAATGTCCAGGTGTTGTTTTGCATTAAACAAGAAGCTCCTGATACTGAACGCCTTATGGTAGTGGGCGGTTCATCCCCAGAATGTATCCTTTTATCCAAACTGTAACCTGCAATTTGGAAACAGAACTGTCAAGACATTAGGGAGCTTTAGCATTAACAACTATGGCAAAGGCAACTAGACTGGCAAAAAAGCACCAGATTAGATAAGGAAAACAACAACTTTGAATGTGCATCATGTTTTTTGTACACTTCTTTGCTATTATTGCATGACTACAATCTTTAAACTTCCTATAATTTGAATTCATGTTTCATGAAGGATATATATGGGAATGTGGGAAAACAATCATTTTTATTTGAGTTTTCTTTTTCTGAAATTTGATACAGTCTTTCAGAATTTAACTCCAGAAAAATTGCCAACATTTGACAAATTAAACAAGATTGAATAAGAGCAAAGAAGTTTGAAGTAGCTCAAATTAACTTGTTGTGTGACTTTTTCACCGCTGTAGCCTTCGTAGATGAAGGGGTTGAAGTGGAGCTGTGATTTTGTTACCTCTGCGTCCTCGGTCCTTATAAAAATCCCCAAAGATGCCAATTAATTCATGGTAGTACCTTGTAGGATACAAAGATATCGGGATCGATCGATCGATATGAACATGTGTTTGTACAGGTTAAATAGCATGATTTGTAGTGATATTTGGCATAAATACCACGAGTGATATTTCGAAATTGTTATGCGTAATTTCATGAGCCTTTAGGCGACTGAAATTTGAGGCAATTTTGAAATGTCACAAGTGGTATTCATGCCAAATATCACATACAAATCATACTATTATTTGTTTTTACAAAATAACTAAGATAGTACATGCATTCTGATTGGTTAAAAACCTATGGTTTATTGTGCCGGTAAACTCATAGAAAACTGAAACATGCTTTAAAGTTATTTTATAAAAGCAATATACCACACTTTCTTTTGCTTAAATACTACTACCCACAAAAGTTTTGTAACTTTCAAATGTAGGTATTTCAAATTAAACTGAAATACCACTGCTCTAAGCCAATCAAATTTCAGAAATTTCTCATGTAGTGACCGGTATAATTGTAGAAATTAATAATCCTGTTCATGTAATTTCTGTGGCAGTTATGGCTGTTGTTTAACAATGCATATTTTAGTCTCTGTTGTGCTTCAAAATAGAAGGACTATATTGTAGTTCCGTATACTGTAATATACAGAGTTGGTCTTCCAATGAACTGTCAGTCTGGCTATACATAAAGGCCCAGGCATTTTCAAGTTAGGACTCATTTTTTGACCTGGGACTCACTGGTTCTGGACTGGGTTTCATGATTTCTCACAAGATGAGTCCCAGGACTCGCCATAACAGTATTTGTAACTAAATTACTGTAAGTACTCCAATTTGCTATACTGTGCGTGATGCTAATAATAAGTTATCACTAAACTATTAGCCTTAACTTAATACCTTGTCCTTCAGGCTTAATAGAACTTAATCAGAGCGGAGATGCTGTTGTAGTTGTTAGTGTATCTGGACCTTTTGTGGAGGAAGGTGAAGGTAAGTATACTAGAAATGTCCTTGGACTCTATTTAACACCCTCCCCGAGGGTGGGGTGGGGTACTCCCACATATGGACTAGATAGGTATTTTGATTCTTAGTGAGGGTAACAAAATTTATCAGCTAAAATTCAAGTGCATAAGTGCCTAGTTACAAAAGAACAAATCATGTCAAAACTGAACTATCCCTTAGCGTATTAGCAGGTGGATTATGAGTAGTATTAGTCCACACCATTGAATTCTTAGATTTTATTTTCTCCTTGATTTCAGGTTTGGGCCTTACATAGGGTATCAATTTTCAATTGTTTCATCCTTAAATAGGGTCAGAGTTAAGGACCCTGGGAGGCACACACCTGTCCTAAAACTTTTGTGAGACTGCTGACAAAATTGAAGATGGAACAAAATTTTCAAATTCTATTCTATTCTATTTTATATAAAAGTACTGAAAGGGTTATGTTCCTCAACTCAAACGTTAGAAGAATCCATAATTCACTGTTGGTGAAATAGATTAGTGAAAGGGTTAGGGCATAATATATAAGAAGCAGGTAGTAGTTACATTTTGTATACTTCCCAACTTTGCGTTTCTGGCTGGTATATAAATACCATAAATCCTCTTTTAAGCCCCCCCCTCTATCAAGCCGCCCCCCCCTTTTTTCAGGGGATGGAACTTTTTTTAGCCCTCCCTGTCGTTTAAACCTCCCTCCCCAGGGGCGGATCCAGGATTTTTTTTAAGGAGGGGGTGCACTCGTCTCTCGCTCTACTTTAACACCAATAAACCACATAGTTTTTTTTTTTGGGGGGGGGGGGCGTGGGGGGCAGAATACCAGTTGTATTAGAAAACCGCAGGTCATCTCAGGGGGGGGGGGGTGCGCACCCTCTGCACCCTCTCCCTAGATCCCCCCCTGCTCCCCTTTCCCCTTATTCTTAAATGATATTTAACAATTATTCCACGAGTGCCTGTTGGATATGAGATGGTAGATAGCCAATGAGGCGTGTAGCGCCGGGTTGGCTATAATCATCTCATATCCAACAAGCGCAAGTGGAATAATTGTTTTATTAAAACGCCCACAAAATATCAAGAATTCTTCCTGACTTTATTTGTAAAAACAATCGATTTTCAGCTTGTTTTTGAATTTGAGCAGGCGCATACAGATTAATACCATATTTGGAGAGCATGGTGTAATAGCTAAGCCAATCAGAGTTCTAGAATTGCATTATCCAATGATTCAGTTTTTAATAAACTGTATTAACCCATTCGCTCCTGGAGATTTTGCCGAAAAACGCGTTTTGAAGCTAGTCGAGTGGTTTCCTGGTGGCTGTCGTGCTCTAAAGAGCTAAAACTTACCACAAACCGGTTTACAGGTCGTACACTTCGCGGCCTTCTGATCTAGATGCAAAATATCAGCTTGCGAAGTTCGGGCATGCGCAGAAAGCAAAATTTCGAGTTTTTGGGTTTAAAAGTGACACAGCAGTCTTGACTTTTACTTTTCGCTTTCTCTCCTCCCCTCTTTTTTCGCTTTTCTTGCCTCATTTTTTTTTTCTCTTGCTGGGCATTTTGTAGGCTTCGTTTTGGTGCGAAGAGTTTTTAGGAAAGCTTTTAGGATCTTAGGATTTATGTGAAAGGAAAGGTTGGTGAGCAATGGAACAAGATTTTCATGGAGATCTTCAGGTCAATGTCACATGGTTTTTTGCTTCTTTCTCCGGTGTCCTTGACTGAATTGTGCTCAATCTGGTATGGTTTGAAAGATCTCTACTCTCTGCAAGGTTAGCAGACAAAGTTGTCCTTGACCATTAAAACTGATGACGTCACAAAGGGTAGAAAGGACGCGGATCCGCACGGGCGGTTACAGGCGGTTCAGGGGCGAATGGGTTAATAAATCTCGACTGTAATCCTTCATGTGAACTGATCCAGTATTCACGTTTTGTAAATTCGGATTTATTTTGATCTTCGCTGGCTGCCTGAGCTTTTCCACTTTTTGTTCTAGTTTTTTTATATGGAGAATTGATACCGTTATCTATTGCTTAATTAAATAAGCGCTCCAATCACGTGCTTGTAATCATAGCTACGTTTAACTGCACACGCGTTGTGGGACTTGAAACTGAAGTCCAACAAGTAAAGAAGCGATAAAATTGCTCTCTGCTCCGTTTTGAATCTTCACGGTAAAGAACTGCAGGGCTCGATCTTTTGACTGGATTTAGCGTCTGCACGATTCCGGATTCATATAGACTACAAGTAGTCCTCCATTTTTCCTCAGGGATAGTAGAGCGAGCGAAACGCGAGCGCGCGTGTAAATCACTCCACGCGAGAAAGGCGAGACGCGGTGGGGAGAGAGAAAAATGGCGCGTGTCGCCTTTTCTCGCGTGGGGTGATTTTCACGCACGCTCGCGTTTCGCTCGCTCTACTACCCCTGAGGACAAATGGCGGACTACTCGTAGTCTAGGATTCATAGCGTATTCAAAAATTTCCACTCTGGAGAGCGGGCTCAGAAAGTTGCGGTTTCGCATGCCGGATTCACCGGATAAGTGTGCACGGAAACTAAATCCTCAAAGAAATGGTTGTGGTTTAAAAAAAATCCGTATACGTTTGGAGGGGGCCTTTAAGTTAGCAACCGCAATGGCCATGGCAACGAGGACGTCGAAAGAGTAATAGGTTTAAATAAACAATTGAAAACAACAGCTCTGCAGGTGCATCACTCTTTTATGTACATTTCTTTGCCGTCCCTGCTCGACTACTTGACAATTATTCCTCGAGCCCGAATGGGCTCCGAGTCAATAGCCCATGAGGCCGAAGGCCGAATGGGCTATTGACTCAGAGGCCATGAGGGCGAGAGGAATAATTGTTTTAGTAAAATCCAACTAGTTGGTCCAAAATATCGAGAATAAAAAAAATTAGCTAGTTAAAGCTAGACTTTGATCCTTTTTTGCCGCCAAAAAGCCCGCGCTTTTCGCTACTACGGGGCTATAACATATAGCCTAGTAGTTGCTCAGCCAATCAGAACGCAGCATTGATAATAGACCACTGGTTGGATTTTACTGAAACGTGATATTGGGGATGTAAATGCATCACTACGAATTTTTCTTTCTCCATCTAAACTTATGATTCAATATTTCCTGGGAAACTTACCTACATTAGACATTTTAAACGAGTTCAAATAATCGCGGCAAGCTTTGAAAAACAAACAAAAAAACGCGAAGACCTCTTGATATGACTGTTTTCGCTGCCGTCACCTTCCTAACTGCTTTAGAAAGCTCCCTTTTAGTGTTTTTTTTTCTCGGGGAGGCCCCCAGACTGCTCCAATGGAAGATGGGTAATTCTCCCTTCCTACCTCCACAAGCGAGCTCCCCTTGATCTAATCTATTGCCGCCTACTTAATTTTTTTTCTCGTCCTTCCTTAAATTTTCTGTAGAACCCTAGAATTCTGTCACACCTGTTTGACTAGTTCTGTAACGTCAAGACTCGACTTCTGTTCAGTGTTGCTGAAAAGAGTTTTTATGCTTGCTCCTTTGTCTTGCAGGTTCAGAGCTCAATCTCATCATTGGCCTCGCAAGCTTCAGTAGCGATAATAATTCATGTTTTGGAGCACAGGCTTTATCAGAGGTACTCGTTAATTTAGATATTTGATTAGTCCAGTCAAACTCTCTTTGTCCAGTAAATCAAAGTTCGGACAATTAAGGTTCATAATTATACCGTACCGTTCTTGAAGTATAATGCATAATGAGGTTGCAGTAATATATAACAATTATTCACCGAAGTGGAGGTGGCTAGTGGTGGATGTACGAGTTAGCGGACAAAGTTGTCCTTGACCGTTAAAACTGATGACGTCACAAGCGGTAGAAAGCACGTGGACTGGCATGGGCGGTTACGGGCGGCTCAGGAGCGAATGGGTTAATAAATAGACATCCAATTAAAGTTGAGCCTGTGATTAATCGAAAACTAGTAACTTGTCAGCGGAGAACTTCAAAAAACACGTAACCTCGATAAGTCGACACCTGAGCCCGCAATATGGTCAAGTGATACTAGTCAGTGGATACCCGGTTTTGACCGCTCTTAAGGTGACTCGACCCAGTTTTTTTTTGGGGGGGGGTACCATCCTACTTTGAAGCTCTCTGGTATCCCCACCTTTACTTTTATCGTAAGTCTAACACATAGAATGGATAACATATAGATCAATCTACAACATAAGGTAAAATTTTTGTCGATCGGAGTAAATGTCACGTGGTTATAATGCCACGCCCCTTTGAGGTCTGAGTCGAAAATCTGCTGTTGCCAGCATTTTTTCGTGAAAATCTCTCGGCTACACATAGTGCGCATTAGTGCCTTGCGCTGAACAGAGTTTCACCAAAATCGCAAAGACCCAATTCGAGAAATTCAGTAGTTTCCAAATTAAGGTCATAATTTATGCGAAAATGATAAGCAAACTTTACACGATTATATCTAATAAACTATGAGATTCATCCCTTTATTTTGGGCATCGTTATAACAGATGGGTCCTTGCAAGTCAGCAAACGCTTTAGGGCCTTGTAAGTGCGCGCGATTTCGAGCAAAGCAAACATATAGAAATTATAGTTTTCGCTATTTGTTGACGTTTGTCAGCGTGTTCCGAATGCTCACCGAGATATGATAATTTAGTATATGTATGAGAAAGTGGAAGGGATTCCCGTCACGAGTTGGTTTAATTATTGGCTTGCATTAAACTTATGAAAAAATGATATTTTTTTAATAGTAAGTAGATTTAGTGTGTAGTACTTCTTGATTTTTTTGCAAAGGCACAAGAAGCACGAGAATTGATTAAAAATTGTGAGTTAAACCTACCAAAATTGTCATATCTCGGTGTGCATTCGGAAGTCAGCCAAGCGCAGTCATTGCACGCGTGCTGAACAAGAATGCTGTATAATGACAGACTAGAAACAATAGACAACTCCCAAAGCACAAACTCAGCCAAAACGCTAAAAATCTTCAATGTTTACTCAAGTTTGGGCTTATAGAAGATAATGTCACAGTTTTTCAATGACCATGAAATTCAGAGTCCGGGTAGTTAGTTAATCAATTGCGGCCCTGAAAAAATTTGAAGGAAAAAAAACTACGAATTTTTAAGAAAATGCTTTTTTCGTGAGAAGGACTCTTAAACGCTGACAAACGTCAACAAATAGCGAAAACTATAATTTCTATATGTTTGCTTTGCTCGAAATCGCGCGCATTTACAAGGTCCTAAAGCGTTTTGCTGACTTGCAAGGACCCATCTGTTATAACGATGCCCAAAATAAAGGGATGAATCTCATAGTTTATTAGATATAATCGTGTAAAGTTTGCTTATCATTTTCGCATAAATTATGACCTAAATTTGGAAACTGCTGAATTTCTCGAATTGGGTCTTTGCGATTTTGGTGAAACTCTGTTCAGCGCAAGGCACTAATGCGCACTATGTGTAGCCGAGAGATTTTCACGAAAAAATGCAGGCAACAGCAGATTTTCGACTCAGACCTCAAAGGGGCGTGGCATTATAACCACGTGACATTAACTCCGATCGACAAACATTTTATGTTATATTGTAGATTGATCTATATGTTATCCATTCTATGTGTTAGACTTACGATAAAAGTAAAGGTGGGGATACCAGAGAGCTTCAAAGTAGGATGGTACCCCCCAAAAAAAACTGGGTCGAGTCACCTTAATTGACCACAACATGGATGTACAATCAGGTTGCAGGCTTCCACACTAGCTAGAAAGTTTGACATTTACTATTTGTTTCCCTGTGGTACGGACGGGAGGTCGGGTGTACGTACGGTCACGTGATTACCAAAATTTCTTGGATGAATAGATTACCACATTTTCTTCAGTATGGGGCTCCACTCGCGCATTTGAAGCGCGCACGTTGAGCTTGGCATAATGTGCAATAAGTCTTAATTCTAACGTTTTAAGATAACACAAAAATTAGAAAAACAGCTCGCCTGGCCTCCGTTTACTAGCCAAAAAGTGAGCTAATGATTTGTCAAGTTTGTAAAAAGCAAAAAGCTTAGCCCGATAAAAACAGCCTTGGCCGGTTCGTCGTTGGCTATCGAACAGGACTTTCGCCGAACCTTGTCTCGAGTCTCGAGCAAAATTTGTGCGACCATTCATTTGAAATGTTTTTAAACAATCGTTGAATGAGGTTTTCGTGATTGTTGTGAAGAAAATAACGACAATTAAACACATCATTGCACGGAACACAGTTTGACATTGCCCTTGGAAATCATGCTTTGCACGCGCTACCTACAGATTGGTCAGTTATCTGCTAGCAGACAACTATTCTGTAGGTTGCGCTGGTTTCCAAAATTAACTGTAGGCTCTTAGCCAATGAAAAGACAGATAGTGAACACAAGCTTTAATAATAATACAGGATATACGTATTATTTCATGTAGCATCCGAAAAATATTGGTGTCAACTGTAGTTCTACATCCATTGAAAAGAAAAAGAATATAGTTACCAGGGAAGTAAGATTACAGGCAAACTCAAGGTCAGTGTTTTCATAAATGTTATCATTGTTTTGTTGAATTCCAGCCAGGACTGCAAAACAGTCGTTTTTTTTTTTCTCAAAATCGGTTTACAAGGCGCGAATATAGCACCGGCATGAGATATTAGGGAGTTTAAGCAACGACGTTTTTGAGAGATGCACATCAACTGGAAGTGGACCGTTTACAATCTTGGGCCATGATTTTGAACAAATATTCTATCAGTTCGTCCCTGTCAGAGTAAAGACACTTAGCAATACAAATTTGGTAGCATCAAGGCATATTAAAAAGGAAAAGGTTTCACCTCCGGTTCACGGGCATCGCTCAAAAACGTCATTGCTTAAACTCACTATTTGCTCGCGAAGCGCACGAGCCTCACACGTGCCACCAATCTTAATCCCCGTTTTCGCTCCCCGCTCCAGGGGCTGTTTTGCAGTCTCATTCCAGCCTCCCATGGTTAGGAAAAATCTATCTACACCTCTGGAAAGAGCGCCTTCATATTAGTAAACTTACCAAGTTTAAAAGTGATGCGTCACGCGTGATTGAAGATGTAGCTTCGCAAAGTTGCAAAATTTTAGAGACGTTTGTATGATGGTGAAGGGGGGGGGGGGGGGGGGGCAAGTTTGTGCCCCCACCTTACAAACATCTGTAAAATTTTGCGACTTTGAGGAGATATATCTTTGTTAGTTTTCAACAAATCATTTTCAAACTTGGTTAGGTTCCTAATTTTAAAGGCGCTCTTTCCAGCGGAGTCGACGGATTTTCCCTAACTTGTCCATCAGTAAAACTGAAAGAAAACCGTGGAAAGGTCGATTCAAATACATGCTTAGTAGTTTTTGTTGAATGTAAGTAGCACCCAGACCAGAGGCGAATATTTGCGCAGAATTCTGCGCTGTTATTATTATTCCTGGGAAACAAAGCATAATCCATAAGAACTTCCCTGTCATTGGCGTTTTCTGGTCATGTGCTCTGTGCTCTCACCACTGCGCCACCTTGCTTCCTCATGATCTGCTTTTGTGTGGTTATTTGCAGTGTAACGCATTTAATGATGTTTTTGAACACTTCCTATCCAATCGCAATTTCCTTTATCATATACGAGGAGCCTGTCACTCGGGATAATCAAGTAAGAAATTTCTCCTATTGAATTACTGTAAACTGCCACTGACAAGTTCCCCCCTGTCAAGTTATAGGTCCTATGTATCTGTAAACAAAACGAAACAAAACAAAACAAAAATCCGATGATAAGCCCGCCGGATATATACCCCCCCCCCCTCTCCCCTCTGAAGTGAATTAGATTTATTATGAAGTTTTGAAGCTTAATTAAAAACCATTAAATGTAAAACGTATTTTGATCGGCAGTGCTTAAGCTTGTATCGAAGCGCTTTTTCTATTCCGGTTTTAAGTCCCCCCCCCCGGATATAAGCGCCTCCGTTTATAAGCAGAAGCAGCAGTTTATGGTATTTGCAAAGTTTCTATGTTTCTCCAGAACATCCTTGACAAAGTGCAAAGTTTCACTATAGAAAACCATCAGATGCTAAAATTCAAACACCTGTTTGAGAGTCAAGATAGTTGATATTTGTCTCTGTCAGTAATGTAGTTTAGGTTTTTGTCCCGAAGTCCGTACTGAAAAGATTGAGGCTATGTTGAGTCTGTCAAGCAAGGGTCCGTGTTTCTTTAGATAAATATTGACCTTTGTTCCGCATGAAAAGTGGCCATAGTTTTGACGCCAAAATGGAAGTAGAAGTTTGCTATTTCTTTCTGTCAGTTAAATTGTTCAGGTTTTGTTCAGAATTCCGATACGAATGGATTCGGATTCTTTTCTGTCCCAGTTCTGTCCATTAATCCAAGGTCTGTGTCGATTTTAATCGGCCTTTGTTTCTTGGAAAATGATCATAATTATATGCTTTTAATCTTTCTAATACCGTGGATGAGCTAAAACAATATGCAGGTAGTATTCAAGACAACCCAACTCTGAATGCGGATTAACTCTTACTTAATGTTTTCGGAGGCATTTAATGTCACGAAAGTGGAAGAAATAAATTTTGCGCCGTAAGTAAAATTCGAAGTTTCGCTGAAACTTCGTCTCAAAGGGAACTAAATTTCGCGAAAATTTTTTTCGTATCGGCGCTACAGTTTGCATTTAACCGATCCTAACATAAGCCAAGCGGCCGAAGGTAAAATAACAAGTAAACTGTCAAGTAAAGAATAATGGCGACTCGATAAGGCGCGGACCATTAGAAAAGTTTTGGTGGAGTGGGAAATTTTTGGGCTGCATGAATATTTTTTCGTTAACATTTCCCTTATTTCTTTAATTAATTTTCCCTTGCATGAATTCTTTTGTACTTCGTCCCCTCCCCGCCCCCATAACTTTTCCAATGGTCTGTCTTTAAAATGTGTTTGATTCTTTGTACCTCTTTTTGCTGCAGGTTATTGGGGCATTGATGATCTTATTGGTAGTGTATGTGCTCATCATATTTGAGGTACAAAATAAAACAAACAACTGCCTTTTGTTCATAAAGGATTTTTATAATAGAAATTTGTTAGAATCACCGGTCTCCCGCTATAAGGTTAGCCTGCGCCACAGACGGAACTAAAAACTTCTGGCCCCGGTTGTTCAATCGCTGGATAGCGCTATCCACCGGATAAATCACTATCCAGTGGATAAGTATTAGGAAAACCAATTGCGCTATCTGCTGGATAGAGCGAGCGTTCGTCTGCGAACCAGCGCCAAAATCCTTTTTCTTGGCCCTCGCTTTGAGTACGCGCTATGATTGGACTGTTAAAAAAGCCATTGCCGATTTGCTAATCAGATTGAAAGGTAATTCGAAACGCATTTCCAGTTATTCGTTGAGCCTGCTAGATGCTCAGGACATGGATCTCTGGCTACTTCGCAGACGCAGTTGTCCCTTTCGCAAACGGTCGCTGCCATTTTTAAGACACTTAGAAAAATTTGACCTGTTATAGAAAGCGTTTCTATTGAAAAGGAAGAAAATCACAACCCAGGGTCGAACCTGGACCTCGAACCCGGACCTTTCATACCCTAATCTCTCTTCCTTACCACTACACTACCACAGCCGACCCGCCAAAATTCCGAAATGAAATTAAGTACATACAATAGCAAACTGTCTTTCGTAACTGTTACATCAATAACAGGTGACCGTAGCCCTTTCCATAATTTTTAACGTAAACTCAACTTGGGCTTTAACATCGCTTTTTCTAAGACTATTCAAAAACGTATTATTTGCCTTATTGTAACTTAGTCCAGAGAATATATTACATCCATCATGACTTAAAGCTTGGTTACCAATGGTGGCATCGACCGTTAAAAATTGAGACCTTTAGGTTTGATTTCCACTGTCGCGTAATTTTTACGTGCGTACGTGCGTAAAATACGTTCGCAAATAAAATAGAGGCAATGTATGAAAGGTCGCATGAAACCGTAAAAGTAGGACCTCGCTTAACTTCACGTTTAATCTCAGCACCTTATAATTAATTATGATTAAAATTTACGTGCGTTAACGTGCGTAGCCAAAAACGCGTCAGGGAAAATCAACCTTTAGATTCGAGGACCAGAACGACTACGAGTACGAGATTTGATTTAAAGTTTTTCCGCGTATTGTCAAAAAATAAACACCCAGGAATTCTTCATTGTACTTTTTTTCACCAGAAAAGTTAGCACTGTTATCTTTTTTGAAGGAGGTCAAGACCTCTCCCGATTGCAAAATACTAAAACTTCTCACATTTCAGTGATAACTTGTTCCCGCCGCTACGACACTCTCGCTAAAACTCGTAGTAGAATGACGACGGCTACCACGTTTTCCCGCCAAAATGACGCTGGTTCACGCGCGAGCACTACTTACTATTGTGAAAATCTGGTACTCTTTGTCGTTCTCGTCTTATAACCTAAAGCTCTATTATGGCAACGACCGTTTAAGAAAAGAAAATACGCTTTGCAGAGGTTCCTAACGGGGCTAAGATTACGTCTGGGACAAAGGCCACTATAAAGTTAGTAGGCTTGAACTTATTGTTATTCATTCCATTAGGAAAGAAATGGTTCTAATTGTTTGTTTTGTAGCTTGTTCACAGGGCGACCGCTGCAATGGTGGGATCCTTAGCTGCACTTAGTTTCCTGTCGTACAACAACCGGGTAAAGTTTTAAATAGCCTGTGTACAGCCCGGGAGGTACTCCCTTATACAAGCCATATCAGTGTGTTCAGCCCTAAAGGGTAGGGTTTTTGCGCCGTTTTGGTCTGAGAAAACGTGTATAGATTTTGCCCATTTTTGTCGGGAGTCGGGTATGGTTTTTGAGGGAACTACGAGAGTGTATGAACGTATTTATAGTTTCAATTCCAAATGAGTAAGAAAGAAGGAGAAATATGCGAATTCGAAATGGATTTTAAGAAATCTTTTATGTTGCTGCTCTAATCTAAGTAATAATGGTATAATTTCTTTTGCAAAAATGATATTTTTTGGTCTGAAATAGGGTCAGGATTTGGAGGAACCGAGCGGCACGCCCCCACCAAAGATTCCCAGGAGTACGCCCCAGGGTGTACAGCCGCCCCCCTCCCCCCTTCTCCCTTTTTTTTCTTAGGGAAAAATGGTTATAGTCACCAAATAGAAAATTTTTACAAGCAGTGTCTGACCTAACTATGGAGAATAGGTTCTACCCTAGACTATAATTATAAAAAACTCTGGCCCGATGACTCGGTTGTGATGCATATCGATGGGAAGGTACACATAAGATTATCGCTCGGGACAAATTTCCAGTTCTTGCGCCAATTTAACATTCTCGCTCCTTTTACCCCTCCTCACAAGCAAATACATCGACGATACTTGAGAATTCACAATGTTTGTGTTACCGCATCAAACTACAAAGTAGAAAACAGAATCTACGCAAAAAAGCTTCGAGCCATGTTTTCTTCTAAAACTACGGGCATTTGAATGACCAACGCAAACATACGACCGTTTCCTCGCCTTCAAGTTTATACTAACAAGAAAGCAATCTCTCTTCTCTTTCTGTGTTTGATGCATTTCCAGGGTTCCCACAGTCTTGAAAAGTCCTTGAATTTTCTTCAACTTTCAATGTAGTGGCCTGGAAAGCGTTTTCTTGATGCTTTTTGGTTGTGTAAGACAGAACATAAATCATAGCTCAGAGAATTTGAAGGTTATTTACGTAAAGTGCGCTATGTTTTATGCAATAAGTAACTATCAACTTAAGGCAAGTGAAGTGACAAATGTAGAGAAGTTGGTGAAGCAAACAGTTCAAGGCTTAAAGTCTTATTAGAATAGACTGGGAATATGCATTTTTGTACCTGTGATCTGTGAAATTATATTCCTAGTAGGTGGTTCTTGAAAAGTCTTTGAAAAATTGTTGCATTTTTTGTATGAATCCTGAATTTTCTTTTGTTAATTACCCAGAGACCCTCGCTGGAAACCATTTTAACATGGGTTGAGTGGGAGACTCTTTCACTGCTGTTCGGAATGGTAAGTGAAGAGTCTTACGTACTGGTATAATCGGACAATAAGTTACTGGGAAACTGCCCACCTACCCCTCCCCTAAATCAACATTTCGTCTAAAACGAGAAGTAAGTGTTAATGTTGGTTTAGGGGAAGGGTAGGTGGGCAGTTTCCCAGAAACCTAAATTGCTCGATATAATCCTTGCCTTGGAAACTGCCCACCTACCCTTCCCTTAAGTCAACATTAACACTTACTTCTCGTTTTAGGCAAAATGTTGATTTAGGGGAGGGGTAGATGGGCAGTTTTTTAAAACCCCCTCACTCCCAAAAGTGTCGTAGGGCAAAACTCAGCAAACTTTCAAAATTTATTTTGTTTAATGTTAAAAAACAAACAAACACCACCAGGTGAAAATACTGCTAAAGAAGTGTCGTTTGAATGATCCCACCATTGGATTTAGTCCACAGACTCAAAAGCTACAATCGTGAACAAACGTCCTTGGGACAGTGGCTTAATTATTATATTTAACCGTTATTGGGCTAGGTTGAGCAAAATATAGTGTTTGTCAATGGCGAGTAGATCAGCTTTTTTTCTTCTTCATGCCCGTCTCCTCGTCCTCCCAATGTTGTTTATCGCATTTAATTTACCGACATTGGGAGTGTGGGAAGACAAAATGTGCCCCAATTATTTGACTTAGACTGTAACTGAAAAAGGTTCCAAGAAGACCCGCGAAAGCCACTCAGAGGATGTTGAATGTTTTTTAAAAGAGCCGACAAATGTACAGTGATATGAGATTACAAATGAAAAAACCACTTAAAGGGTGCAACTGTTACTCTTTTTAAAACATGCTGTAACATTTTGCTTTCTTACGTTGGCAGATGATTCTGGTAGCTGTGTTTGCTAAAACTGGATTTTTTGACTACGTGGCATTGAAGGTTTGTGAGTAAAGCAAATGTGATGACTGTATTATTCAACGCACAATTTAGCGCTATACCTGTTATAAGAAAAAGCTCCTCTCTTCCATAATTGTCCTGTGGCCCTGTTAAGACGTTAAGCTTGTCTTTGACCACAACACTTATTGAGGTCATCGTTTTAATGTTCCCTGTTGGAGAGGAGGTCACCATTTCCCCTTCGTCATCCCGGAGCCATGCGAGGGTCCAACCATTAGCAACCCAAAGGCTTTATCTACATTTCTCGTTTTTAAGGCCCTGAGTATTGGTCCGACCCGAAAGGATCAAAACCGTGATAACTGTAATAGATTGTTTGTTTTATTTTAGGCGTACAAGCTGTCAAGAGGTCATGTGTGGGGGCTCATTACTCTTCTCTGTGCTTGTACGGCGGTGATCTCTGCTGTTCTGGTAAGATCTCTGGGCCGAAGTACAGTTAAATTTACAACAGAGACGTTTTGTCGGTGGCTGGAGTCGTCAGCCAATAACTGCATTAGTCTTTTTCCAGTCATGTACTGTTAGAACTATCATGCCCATGTCCATTCCCCCAAGTACAGAAAACATGTTTTTCTCAACCAAAAAAGTCTTCGTTAGTGTTACGCCTTTCTTCCTTGTTTTTGTTTCAAATAGGATAACGTGACTGTAATCCTGCTGCTGACACCTGTAACAGTCACGTAAGTATTGCTTGTTTTGAGGTCGATGGTGGTTCGAATAGCACTATGAGATTGTTTTGAGTACATAATCGCTTTCTTGGTTACAAGGTCGTGCAGGAAACTCGGTCAAAATTTGTTTCCCAAAACAGTCCCATAGTACCATTCGATACAACACTGACCCAGTCTCTTGCAACCTTAATGAAAGTATAAAGCTAGAGCTTGAAGTTAGCGGGAAGAACAGAGGAGCATAGTTGTCCCAACACGCATTTATATATAGGAGCAAATTATGAAAGTGTCGGGAAAACGTTTACACACCCTGCGACCAGAGCCTCTTTTTGTCCCTTTGAATGAGTAGGAGAAAAAGAGGTTCTGCCTGAATCAGGTCAAACCTTTGAAGTCGCTTAAGCCTGAACTTCCGATCTAGTTAATCTTGTTAACTATCGTTAAACTGGTTTTCCGAGCGTAAGCATCCGTTTATTTATAAACCGATGGTCATTTCTGAGCCCGCTGTACCAAGTGCACGTTTGTTAGGCCTGTGTTCAAAACTGCGTCGCAGAATCAAGGAGCGCATGCTCAACAATGATCTTACTCGATTGATACAGAGTCTTTCTATAGTATGCTTAAATCGCGCAAGTTAAAGAAATGCTCTGTAAGCAGGGTGATATTTACGACGCAATAAATAAAGAAGTAAAGCTGCCATTTTAAGAAACCTTTAAGTTATTGGTTACGAGT
>NC_133205.1:5956014-6031014 GCF_958299795.1 Porites lutea
TTATAATTAAGCTCCCTAATAATTGATTCAGCAAGTTATGTTGTCGTCGTTCTTCGTAGAGTTGAAAAGAGAAGCAGAAATCTGGAATAAGTCAGCGGAACGTCTGCCTGTTGTCTCCGCGGAGGAGAAAACTGTCAAACTATTGTTGATGCATAAGGCCATGCAACTGGAACAAAGGATCAGGGATATGAAAAAAGCAACGTAAGGACGATTTGATGAGGGTTACGATAGTGGTAAGATAGTTTTACTAAAACAAAACTGAATGCAGGGCTGGCACTACGGCAATGAGGTGATTTATTAGAGGCCAATATTTCGGCTAGCAAAATAAGCCTTTCTCAGGGCCAGAGCTATATCGAGAGAAAAAAAAAGTTTTTCCTGTTGTTACTACTGCTAATGCTGCTGCTGCTGCTGCTAATGATGATGATGATGATATACCTAGAAGAAGTGAGGTACCGTCCCAACACGATGACGCCGGTAGGGCTCAGACTCAGACCTCTCTATCTAGAGTCCAGTGCTCAGGTGTTCGACTAGCCTGTACACAGACTTTGCTTTATTTTTTCTTTTAATACGCGCGCCGGCGGACGTTTAAGAGAAAATAGAGAGTCGATGAAGAGGCCAATGTATAACACTATCTACTGTTAAATCTCTATCCAGTAGATAGCGCCATTTTTCCTAATTATGTGTCCTCTGGATAGTGATTTATCCGGTGGATAGCGCTATCCAAGGTTTGAACAGCCGAGGCCAATACACAAACCATTACACCACTTGGTAGTGCGTTGTGGGAATGTACGGGGAATGTTCATCGAGTCAAAGGTATAGATGATAATCTACCGTGATCTACCGTGACGTTTTGTGACGTGATTCACAGTATAAATCAAGTGCCAAAACGTCCAACTCCATTGCTTGAGAAAGGTTCCGCGATAGAATCGAAAGTTTGTGTGTTACTATCCTGGGATTTGAAACCTCGTTTACTTTAAATATAATATATTGTGACACGATTAAAGGAGCTGTGTCACGAAATTCAGCCAAATTAGGAAATTACAAAATGTCCGTTAAATTAAGAGAAACATAAAAATAACCGCTTAAAACTTTAAAGGAAGGTTAAAATAACATAACAGAATCAACAGAGGTCACTGATGGGCAAAACTGAAGAGGATTGAAACGGATTGAAATTAGGATTTTTGAAAACTGTTCAGCCTAACAGTTTTTCAAACTTTACCCCTGCTGCTTGCAACTTCAAAAATAATGCTCAGGAGACATATTTATTTGTCTCGGATCTCTGATTTTGTCATTTACATGTAATTTCTTTGCTTACTTTAAGTTCCATAGCGGTTGAGGGCGAGTAATTGGCAAAATTAAACAAGATGAACTGGACTGCCGTGACACAGCCCCTTTAAGTAACTCTTTCTTCACTAACCAAATACTGACTTCCCAGTAGTAAATTTAGTATGCAGTCGAACCTCCATGTGCGACCACCTCCCATAAGCGACCGCTTATCCAAAACACCAAAACTTTCCCAGTCAAAGCCTTACAGTTAGAATCTCTAGTAAACGACCACTTCCTGTAAGCGACCGCGGCCACTTTTTGAGCCTGAAAGTTTAATGCTTTTTTATTGTTCTTAACCTCTTGTAAGCGACCACTTGGCCCTTTCTCTGATCTCTATTTTCGCTGTGTGCACTGTGCTACGTAGAATATACGAAGAACTTTAGTAACAACATGGACCTACACATGGACCTATACATGGCGTAACGTAGAGATTGTATGCCATAAATGATCTTCCATGAAGAAGATTTGCCCGAACCTCTTCTTGGAAGAGGCCCCCCTGTGGTTCGATTCTTGTAAGCGGCCACCTCCCGTAAGCGACCACTGAGTCTTTGCATTTTGGGTGCTCGCTTACGGGAGGTTCGACTGTATTGACGTTTACGAGTTGAAGAGCAATTTATTACAATTTATGGGTTACAATGATAAGGAAGAAGAAACAGAACAGCCAAGGGATGAAATGCAATAGAATCCTCGACCCCATGTTCTAGCATATCTCGACTAATAGTAAACAATTTTAAAAAAAAAATTCTAAAAAAAACACAATTTGACTCTAAAAATGTTACAAATATTCATTAGTAAATTATTAATAAAAATAATAATGGAAGAATAGTAGGAAACGATTAACATTGCGCACAAAACTTGCAAAGAATGTTCTAAGCCATTAGAATTTCTCAACTCGTGAGCAGTCTTTTTTTTTCTTTCTCGTTTTTGTTTTTTCTAGATCAAGACAGAATAACTTTCAAAAAAGTCTGCGAGATCTGGAAAAGAAGGTAGGTGCAAGGTTAATTGATCATACTAATGATTAATGAACTTATTGTGCGCAGCTTAACATGAGAATGATCAGCTGCGCATTACAACTGCATTACTTTACTTTATTCGGTCAGCGGTCAGCGATGATGATGGCGGCGTCTTTTGAAGCTAGCTAGTTTTGTGTTATTTGTTTCCTTTTTTGTGTGTTTAAATAATTTAGCTTCTCTTGTTGGTGTCTTTTATTTGAATATGGAACGATCTCCCCCTTTCTATTCGCAATAAATCATCGAAAATCCTGTTCAAAAAGGCACTTAAAAAATATTATCTTGCTCAATATTGACTTGTGTGCGTGTGTGTGTTCGTGCGTACGTGTTTGTTTTTTAATGAATATCAAAGCTATATTAGAATAAAGTCAATCCTGTTAAAGATCCATAATTAGTTTTCTACAATGTGCCCTTCTCCATTCTAACTTTCTTTTTTTTATTAGGAACACGTAGTTTAATCAACCTTGTACTAATTGATATTGTACAACTTATGTATTATCTGTAGGATGGAGTAAAAATAAAATACAAATACAAATAGAAAACAAACAAAATATAATGCATTTAAAAAATAACAATAAAAAGAATATCTATGCCTGCAAGTAAGTAACTTAATATAAAATTCATCACCAATATACAGTTCTAAAAAGATAAGTCATACATAAAAGATAATTTATTTTCTTCAAGCTCGTCAGGCTGATTTACAGCCAAGTGCCCTAAATAGACCAGTTTCGAATTAATAATTACCGCTGAATATAAACATTAACGACGCATTCATACAGGGTTAGCCTCGACGTAAAGTAAAATATTCTGAAATTCTGGCAAGTTAGTGTTTGAAATTTGAATATACAGAATAGACAGAGTAATAAACAGGTCTTTTTCTCGTTGGAATTTGTGAATATATTACTTCTGATTGAGGCTAAGGCTGTAAAAAATGCGTCTTCACTTCTTTAATTCAGCGGTCAAAGCGAACTCGAAAATAGACTATTAATACATGTCTCAAGTATACATTTACATAAGGAGATGCGTGACCATGATTCTCTCTTTGCTTTTCAGTATGTCATTCGAGACAGAGTACTGTTGATGAAGAGCTCTGTGGTGATCATTCTTGTTATCGTTTTGTTTTTTATCCAGTCATTTGTACATGGCCTTGATCTTAAAGTAGGTATGTTGCTAGGCTTTACTTTACGTTCCTTTAATCACCATTGGTTACGGTATTTTTGTCCAGGAATTTGATTGCCTTAGGACCTGGACAAAAGTCCTTGGGACAGTACTGCAATATTCATATTTTTCCGTCATTTCTCGGTTCCCTCTTAAAACAGTGCATCATTTTCGAAATTTCTTGCAGCTCTCCCTCTCCCCACCCTATACAAAGTTGAAACTCGGAAACAATTCTGGATACACGAGTCCAACATTGTTTGTAGGGGGAAGGGAGGGTCTGGACCTGTATGACTTGGAAAACGCCACAGAAACGCAAAAGTGTCCCTAGACTTTTGTCCATGATGGTAGGCACGGTTTGTGACAATCCCGCAAATACGTTTCACTTAAAACGTCCATATGTAACTCACAGTGAATTCTCTCTTAACCGACGCACTTAGTGACAGGACATTTCCCTAAAACGGTCTCCGAATCATTTTTAAAGATGGTGATTATTGATCACCTAAAACAGGATGTTTTATTACTGCCTGGTCCTGGCAGTATTCGAACTTTCACAAAAACTTCTGGGACTGTTATTGGCAACAGGGCGAACAAATTGCCCAATAGCTGACAGGCGCGTCTCCAGTAACAATCTCAGAAGTCTTTGCGAAAACTAACTCTGCCGGGCCCAGTTTCCGCGTTTCAAAAGTGCAAATATAGACGCATGTCACTCGCGAAACTACCGTGTAGCATGAAAATTTTGCGGGTTCTAATTTTTGCGAATTTTGCGGGTTGACCTCGATCCGCAAAAATTAGTTCCCGCAGAAAAAAAAAATCCGCATAATAAAACGCCGCAAAAATTAATTCCCTCAGTCAAACTCTGCTTTTAATGGACTTGTTGTGTATGTTACAGATAGGCTTTTGTTTTGTTTTGCTGTTGTTCAGTGCCTTTGTGCAGTAAGATATTACAGTGATTACCGTATTATTCGCCATTAAATATGTAAGTAGAGTGAACTTTGACTCATCATACTCTAAAATAAAAGTTGAAAATACCATATTAAGGTTTCTTCCACTTAAATATTCTGCTACTTGAACAGGGAATCGCAAAAATTAGTTCCCACCAGAAATTTCAGTCATCTCGAACCGCAAAAATTTGTTCCCGCAAACCACAAAAAATCGCCAATCCGCAAAATAAAACTCCCGCAAAATTGTCATGCTACACGGTAGTCAATGCCAAGTCTCACCGTGCGCCTGTCCTTAGTTCAGGCACCTTAGAAGACTGGATCAGTGAGTAGGAGGTTGTAAATAAGGATTGCAACCCGGAGAGAACAATCTCGTTCCCCGTGACTGCGATGTTTTTGGTCAGCACCGAGTATCCGTTTTGCTGAACAAGGGTAGCGAAGGCTCTGGGAAAGAATTGGGGCGAGATTCGGCCACCGTTTCCTCCTTACATTGTGATCGAACATGCTTGCTATTTTTTGGATGTACATGTGAGGTTATCAACTCGATGTAAGATTTTGTTCACTCTTGGGCTGTTTGCAAATTATTTTTCTCTAAAATCACTTAGCCTTTCCCTCAAAAGTCACATGAATGTGCTATGTGCTCTAAAGTTAACTGAATCGTGGAATACAAGTTTATTGTTTGATTTAAATTATAAATATATTAATGGGAGGAGCCTCGCGTTTAGCCCTGGCTAAATCTTTCTATTATTTAAATAGGCCAAGGGTTCGAATCCTGTCAGGACCTCAGAGTTTTTAGTTATCCTACGCTGTCGTGTAGTTTCAGATTCCTTTTCTTTTCTGTCGTTTGTCAGGTTGGATAGCCATGCTTGGAGCTATACTCCTCATCTTGTTAGCCGACGTAACGCACTTCGAGGATCTTATGAAACAAGTGGAGTGGACAACTCTTGTTTTCTTTAGTGCCTTATTTATTTTAATGAAGGTTAGTTTGATCGCGTTCAATTGGTCTTATACCTTGTACTTTGAATATATTTGGTTGAGTTATTTCAAGTGAAGACGCCGCCATATTGAATTTCCAGACGACAGCAGTGTTGAGTTTTCAAATGGCAGAAAAAAGTCCTATTTTCACTCATTCACGACAAATAACATATAGTCTTGTACTGAAATGACTGGTCTACATTACTTTGTTATCAGTGCGTGGCATAAACAGAAATTACCGGTATAAGAACATTCACGTAAATCACCTACGTGAAAACCCACCTCCAGGCGTTGAAAGCGTGCGTTAAGGAGCTTCAAACGTAACTGCAAGGCTTGGTCACGTGACTTCTAGAGTTTTGCCGTTTGAGGTTTCTTCTGAAAGCCTGGGTAACAAATTCTTATTATTAAACTTAGTTTTACTTTAAATCTTCATTTTTGAGAGACTAAACTCGAATCCGGTATACGGGAGCCAAAGACCACTTTCTCCCCCGAATTAGAGAGCCACTCTTGCCATATTATGTTCAACACATTTTGTGAAAAGTTTTCGTTTGGAAGTTTCTTCACACATGTGAAGAACGTTTTTGAGAGTGGATGCTGAAGAGTGTCGGTTGCAGATCGTGTGCCTCGAAAATATGGCGTTCTGCGCTATGTTACGAGTTACCGTATTTACTCGATTAACCGCCCTGGGCGCTTATTAAATGTTTGCACCTTGAGAGTGGGCGCTTATTCGAGGCTGGGCGCTTATAAAATTTTTTCCCTTTTCAACAAGTGTAGTATGTATGTTTTTAAATGGTAATAACAAAACACGAAGATGTAACAAAGCAAGGTTTCTGCAAAACACTCTGAAGAAACCTCTGTCTTCGGGGAAGTCTCAAATTAGTACTTATTCCTTTTTTTGGGTGGTAGCGGGAAGGGAGTGGGCACTTATTTGAGTTTGAGTGGGAGTGGGAGGGAGGTGGGGTGGGGTGGGCGCTTATTCGAGGTAGGGCGCGTATTAACGTTTTCTGCCTTTAGGATGGGCGCTTATTCGAGGTGGGCGCTAATTCGAGGTTGGGCGCTTATTCGAGTAAATACAGTAGTACCAATCTATACAAAAGCTTTTTTTGCGCGAAATGTTGGATGATGTCAACGATGAGCATATTTTTTGGGTACGTTTCCATGCGTACAGGCGCCATCTTAAATCTTGAAGGCAGGGAAGGATTGGGGTGAGACCCTTCACTCCTTTCAGAGGTCCTTCATATGACCTTGTCACTAAACCATTCGTTAATTGCTGTTGTTTCCAGTCACTCGATGAACTAGGGCTCATGGAATATCTTGGTAACAAATCGTCCAACTTAATTAAGGTAATTACTGCTGTCTTCTATATTTCTGCCCGCCACAAGGTGGAAGGAAAGTTGTAAATGTGTTTAGGGAAGCTCTCTGTTGCACTTGTTTAATCAAGATAAATAACAATAAATATACTAATAATAATAATAATAATAATAATAGTTTTGACGATGTTACTGGTTCATTTAGCTTCCTAGACTGCACATTATTTTCTCTAAAGTTAATTAATCTTCTCAGCTTAGTATGCTCCTCTGCAAGATTGTAATATCAGCCCAGATTACAGTGATAAAAGCGTGATAAAGATTATTTTATTCTATTCTATTCTATTCTATCTTATTGATGATGATGGTGATGATGATGACGATGATGATGATGATGATTATTATTACTATTATTATTATTCTTATTTATTTTTGTTATTTTCATACATGAAAGCGATGCTAGCCTTCACCTTCTGTGAAAAATTCCGTGTTTCTTTTTATTTCGAAACATATTTTTTCAGTGACGTCATTTTTTTTCCTCTTTTTCATTAAGGACATAAGTGAACACACTGGCGACGGCAGTTGCAAGGTATTAACCGAGCATTTAACAATTATTCTTAAAACGTAAATTCATAGCCAAAAAAAACCGGTTCATGCATTCAAATTCTCCTCAGTGGTGTCCACCGATACGTCTAATACTATTTGGGAGAATTTATAGTTATTTACTGTATATTAAGATACAAAATCGCAATTCAACCTCTCGCAATCTATGCAAATAGTTTAAGACTCGGACTACACTAGGGAGCTTAAACAACTACGACGACGACGAAGAGAACAACCTCAAAGAACAACAGGTTTAATGATCAAAACAACAGCTCTGTACGTGCATCACGCTTTTAAGTACATTTCTTTGACGTCTACTGCACGATTACGATGTGAAACCTCGTTTTATGGAGGACGTGGACATACGACGACGAACTTCCCTTCCTCTTTTTTATCCTGAATAAAATCTGTAAGAATTCAACTCCAGGAAAAGTCGCCTGCATTTGACATTTGGAGCGGGTCCAAATAGACGCGACTACGTTTGCAAGAACGCAAATTCATTGTTAGCGACGTTTTCACTGCCGTCGTCGTCGTTGCTTAACCCTTTAGGTTCCAAGAGTGACCAACATCAATTTTCTCCCAACAACATCAGCAGATCATCAAGAGTAAAGGTTATGAGAATTACTTAATTGATTACGAAAGGGAGAATACTTTGATCTTAAACCAAATTCTCTCAACTATTCTGAAAAGAAATGTATCGAGATCAGTCTGGAGAATTTGTATGTGGATCTTGGGGCTTAAAGAGTTAAGGTCTGTTGGAAAGCTCCCGGTATACGCGCTAAGTATTAGGCTGTGTTCACACTTGCTGCCCAGCACGGTGTTTGACTGCAGTGCTGACTCGCCACTTATGTAAACACGCCACCCTCTAAAATTGGCGGGAAAATAAGATACCTAGCCCTGGTATGAGAGATGAACGTGCTGGGGTGATGGACTCCACCCCACAACCCCTCCCCCCCCCCCTTCCTTCCCACCACCACCACCACCTATAGTAAAAAGCTCCAACTGGTACAAAATTTCTCAAACTTTGTTTCATGTGCTTGCAGGCCGACCGTAATCAACTTGGTTTCGCCGTGATCGTCATTTTGTGGGTGTCAGCGCTGGTGTCCTCTTTCATAGATAACATTCCATTTACAACGGCGATGGTAAGAAGTTAATCGAGAGAAAAAATTTCAGTTCTTTAATCCCGATTTTCTGACTTACATTTTATCTTAAGAGACCTTTTCATCCATACCGAAGCCATGCTGAATAAATTCGTTAGACTGACTAGACTTATTTTGGGATGCCCAGAAAAGCTTTTGAAGAAGGAAGGTAACCTTTCTGTGATTTCTTTGTAGGTTGCAATGACTGCCAGTTTCCTGAAAATAAGAGTAAAATTTAAGACATATTTTTCAAGAGACCAACGATCATTTTTAGACCCAAACACAGCACAAAGATCGCCTTTACTCTTTGAAGTTCCTAAGCCATGTTTTTTTACTGGATCTTTGTTCTTTAACAGTCACGTGTTGCATCGGTCACGTGATATTCCTAAATCACGTGACAAACTCCTCTTTAACTCAGTGTTTGTACTTGTATTTATATTGGCTTTCAGATTCCAATCGTCTTAGAGTTAAGAAAGAAAAATACTTTACCACTTGATCCTCTGGTGTGGGCGCTTGCAATGGGGTCTTGTTTGGGAGGTAGGTAGTCACCGATTTGATCATTTCTTAACAAAACTAGAATTTGTAAGAATTGATTACAAAGGTTAATATAGAATGTAGGAATTTTCTGAGGGATTTTAGTTCTCTTGGTCCTGTAGTTTAGCAGCTATTATTGTCTCCGCGAGGCTAAACAACAAATGCATAATAAACCAGCCTAGTGATTTATGGTCCTATCAATTTACTTTTTCACAGGAAATGGAACTCTGATTGGTGCATCAGCTAATGTCGTGTGCGCCGGGCTCGCAGAACAGTATGGATATCCAATCACCTTCAACAAGTTTTTCAAGTAAAATTCTCTTTTTCAGAATTTACATTATCACAGTAACACTAGTTGTCATAGGTTAATGGGATTTAGTTCCCTTCTGCAGCAACGTAAGGAGCGTGTTCCCTAATGTAGTTTCAGAAGCAGAAAAAAAATTGTCAGGCCATTTTCACGATGACGACATTTGATTACAACTGCCAGGATTCATTTCGTTTTGCTTTCTAATTTAACCGTTTGAGATTTAAAAAAACAGTAACTCTAATAGGCCATTTCAGAGTACCAAAACCTCTCACTTTCAAAACGAGGCCTAGTACAAAACCTTTGTTGTGAACATGATTTTTATTTGCATGAGAATGAAAGATCATTTTCATATCAATAGCTTTGCACTTAGCCTCGCATTGAAACAGAGGCTTGATGTAATTAGCAAATAAGCCGATGAAAGCAACAAACTGAAGGCTTCTGGAAGTCGTAGTAACATGACATCATCGTGCAAACTGCAATTCTCCTTTAGCACGAGAATATCCAACTCGGCTTGCGCTTTTTGGGACAGCCGCTGACATGACGTTGGCGAAGAGAGATTGCAAGACAGAAAGATTGAGTCAAACCCTTACACTGAAATGCAACCAAGTAGAGATGAAAAGAGAAACACCCCCCCCCCCAACCCCTCGCCCACCAAGCAACGCGAATTTACCTCTGCAATAATCTGATCTTATTTTATCTTTTATTGATCAATCTGACTGTTTTCTCTGCAGGGTCGGGTTTGTCATTATGCTTGCAACGACGTTTACAGCAATGATATATCTCTTGATTTCCCAAGTTTTGCCGCGAGAATGTGACTCAATGTCCTGAAAGTCCTTAAAGGGCAAAACTGATGACACTCCAGTTAAAAAATCAGGGTGCGTCGTAGTTGACATCACCCAAGCGGCTGCTATGGATTAGCATATACAGCTATCCTGGCCTGTTCCAGGCGTTAAGTTAGTTGGGAGTGGCGCGAAGTAAAAAAAGGCCGCGAAAAAGTATGAAAACGAGGGAGGGGGGAGAGAGCAAGAGAGGTTTCCCTCTCCACTATCCCAGTCCCCCTTTTATTTTCCTCACTTTCTTTTCTTCGCGCCGCTTTCAACTATCTGAACGCCTGGAACAGGTTACCTAACCATACTCAGTAGTGGTTATCGCTCTAGATGAATACTGATTCAACAGTAAAAAAAAAAAAAAAAAGATTTGGGACTACGGAAATCACTTCAAAATCAACTTTAATTTAACTTTTTATATGCAAACATATTTATGAGCATTCACTATAAAGATACGTAAAAGAAGAAAAAATAAGCTCAGGAACCAGGGACCTCCGAATTACAAGCCCGGCGTGCTGCCTGGTGGGTCATGCTAAATGCCTCGTTTCATAAGAGATGATATGCTAAGTGAGGAAATATTCTTAAATTAATTATGAGTAATTAGTTAGCAAAATAATCAATTATTCGATAGTCGCGCGCAAATACAAACAGTGACTAAAGTTAATTAGGGTAGTAAAATTTACAAATTCTAAAGTAAAGCTGCCTCAAATTACATCAAGTCACAAACGCAAACAATCGATGCAATAAGAATCCCAAATTTAGGGTGCTTTTCCTCAATAAAAACGAATCTGATTCATTAATACAACTAGAAATATCCTAAAGCGCGAAAGTAACCTGAGATCAGGCTCTATTTTCGAGTCGCTTTGAAAATGACATTCCGACGGGTAGAGAATGTATGAGAACCGCTAAAATTGGGCCTGATCTCAGGTTAGCGCGAAAGGTGTGGCTGGGCACGGGTTTGCTATGTAAATAGCAAAAGATTCCTCGCATAAAAGTTACGTAAAGCTGCTGATATATTTTACTGAGAAAAACGTGAAAATCAGAGAGATGTGTAAGGAAAAGAACTGAGTATAGGATTAACTACCGAAGTATAAGGGCTTCGTACTTTTTTAAAACGGTGAGCTTTCATACAATGGGATGAAAATGACATGTAAAGTACCCTTAAAATAGCCGATGTCGGTAGTCAGCGTAGTGGATACAGAACAGTATGGATTGTGATTGGGAGTCAAAGGTATAATGCTGTCCCTGTTAGAGCTTTTGAATTTTTACCCCCTGAAGTTAATAATTTCAGTTTTGACGTTGAATTTCCAACTTGGAAATTTTTATTGAGGAATTTTTAAATTTTAATACATTTTTAGTCGGACACGACCCTAGCTGGTATACAAGCTTAAAATCTCAACTGCTACTTTCAAAAATGCCTAGACAAATTTCTATGTAAAAGAAGCAAAAAAAATGAAACGATAATGAAAATAAAAACAATTAAAAGACTGTGGTTTAGAGAAGAAATCCTTTCTTCAGTCCTCCGAAATTTGATTTCTTCTTTTTCGTTTGTGTTTGAGGGTTTGTGGGATTTTCTAGTTTCTCTGGTTCATCTTTTCTGCTTGTCCGAATTGCGTTTTCTACCACGGGTTCTTTTCCCGCGGCGTGATTAGAAGGATCACCCAGACCTTTCGTCATCTGCGCTCTTGCGGGTTCTGTAACGTTGCTCATGCTGTCTTGAATATTTCCATCAGTTTTTGAAGTTTCACTTACATGCTCATGGTTGTTGTCTTGGACCTCCCTATCGGCGCCGCTCTGTTGTAATATATAAGACAATTAGTGCTATGAGGTATAGACCTATTCACGATCCCCGCCATCTTTGTGCGCGCTATGGGATAGAACCAATGTCACGTCGTTTTTCTTGGGGAAAACAAGTGGAAAAAATTTGCCAATAGAAGAAATCGTGGTCGAGTTTGTTTATTTTAGACAACAGAAAAAGAAGAACGGTTTTTTACCTTGGAAGACAATAATGGTAAATTTTGGGTGGAATTAAGTGGTCGTTGTTATTTTCTGAATGCAGTAGTGACTGTAGATGTGTCCTCACAGAAAGTAATAATGACGTGAAACTTGTCGAAACTTGAACTGAAGATTTTACAAGTTTATAATTGCCGTATCATTGAGAAGATAAGCGTGACAGTGCTTTTATCCCATCAGCCCTTGAGCACGCGCGAGCAAAGATGGCGGGTACCGTGAATAAGGTCTATTGATCAGGCCTCAGTTGCTCCAAGGCTGGGTAGCGTTATCCACTGGACAAATCTCTATCCAGTGGATAGTACAATTATTTTCCCTAATACTTATCCCGCTGGATGGTGATTTATCCGGTGGATGGTGCTAGGCTCTTTGTGAAAAATGCGCGTGAAACAAAAAGCCTATCGTCTTCATTTTTATCAAAAGAACATCACTTTATGCGATCAATAATCATAGTTAACTGGAAGATTTCCTATTGGTTAGTAGGTGATCATATGCGCATTTGAGTCATCACCGCGTTGTTTGCTCTTGTGGTTTGCTCTGAGTAGCTTTGCGACTCTAGTTTTTTTTTGCCTTCTTTTAATTTGGTCCCCTCCCACTCTCCTCTTGGTTTCTTGAAGCTCCTGCGTTAAGTTAAGTTCTTTCCAAGTGTTTATTCTGTGATCAGACTAAAAAGTGCCATGCCAGGAGTAGGTAACCCGTAAGAGGTTGTCACGGTTACCACCTTGTTGCAGCCTTTCACTGCCTTATCGCCTACGTTGCTCTTAACTGACACCTAACCTCCACTTAAAAATTACTTATCGACAACTTAACCAAGCCTAACGCTTTTGGAAGCCATTTTACTTGACTTCTATGGGTAAAATATCACTTTCAAATTTCCTTTCAGAGATGTTGAGATTTTTTGTGCAACCCTCTGCAATTACCTGGCTTGCGCTGCTATTTTCTTCGCTGTTTCTGCTAACATATTTCCTGTACAGATAATATCCAGCTCCTGCGACCATCCCAAGGCCAAGACATGTTACAAAGATATCCTTAAATTTTCCCATCACTTTTTTGTTATTTGTAACTGAAGAACAATGAAATAGGCTTCTGCGCTCTGCTCTCAGCAAACTTTAAGGTAATTAATCTGTTTGTGATGTAGACGTGACGTCCCAAATTGTTTAATTTGCATATTTCTTAGCCCAGTCCAGGCCTTCAAAGGAAAAGGGAGCGCGAGATAAAACGGCAAGGACTGAGGAGAGCCAGGGAAGGCACCCTTTCTCTCTCCCTTCCTTCCCCTGTCTTATTTTTCCTCATTTTCGTCCAGGAGGCCTGAGTACGAGGACCAGGAGTCTCTGGGGACACAGGACTTGAAGTCCTAGATTCTAGCACTTCCGGTCATTTCTGCCTTTTTGTAGAATCCTCCAACTTAGTTTTGAATCGGAAATGACCGTAAGTCCGAAAATCTAGGACTTCAAATCCTATGTCCCTGGAGCCTCCTGATCCTCGTGCTCAGGCCCTGAGGAGGCTCTGGGGAAGAGAATGATATTTCCAGGATATTTCCCCGCTCGCTCTTCCTTTTATACCTCTCTGAGGGCCAGGATTTCCAAAAAGCCACAAACTTGATCCGGCTTCTCAGTCACTGGTTGGCTGGGGTGGCCTCAAAAAGAATTTTGCCTTAGTTTGGTCTAAGGCTCCTCCCCTGGATCCGCCACTGATCTAGCCTGCGAGGCGCAGACGCATTTCCGGTCGTCGCTTCTCTCCCTCCGAAAAATAGCTGAAAATTCATTCTGTAAAACCACGAGACCACGCAATCAACAAAAGTTGGCTAGCGGTACTCTGTATCAATGTATGCACTGTCAGCACGTGACTCTAAATATTAAACAAAAAATGGCGGCGGACAAGTACTTTGAGGGAATACGTGCAGAAAGTCTTTGCTTTTTTTGGCGATAAATGAAGGCAACCAAGATGTTGCCGCGTCTTACAATACCTCAGGCTTATTTCTTTTCTATACGACTCTCGCATAACTTTCGAAGAGCGCTTTAACAGACGGCGATGACCTCTACACCGGAGAGTTCGTCAGTCCCGAGTCAGGGAGATCTGTTCTCCTTACTCGATGCGGACAACAAACATACTGTGGAAGAAACCAAGGCGCTGATTCACGAAAATCTTCATTCGTCTCGTGATCCAGGACTTTTGAACTCCATGGTGGAGTTCTATTTAAAGACTCGCTCGCAAGCCTGTCTGCAGATACTGAGTGGAATTCACGAAGCTCGTGCGCAGGTATTTGTAACGTTACTATCCCTCCGAAAGATGATACTTATAGCCATCGATCGTTCCCCTTTTGATCCGTAGTTGACGATCTGTTTCTCAGCGTTATGATCTTATACTTATAGTTCTTCTGTTTTTCATTCAGGCGTTGTTTGAGATAATGAACGAGTGTCTTAAGCAAAAACACACTCGCTTGGACACGTTAACCCTATTGGGTCATATCGTGCGGAAACAGGTAAACTATAAATTTTTAGGTATACTAAATTAATTTCTATTTCTCGTGATATACGAATCTGCACGCCTTATTTCAGGAACAAGTGGTAAAATCAAGCCTTGCACCATGTTGCCATCATTGCTCACACGTGCTGCCATGCTTCACAGATTCACGAAGCGGATTATCCAGACACTTACGGTTTCCTCTGTTTGTCGTTGATTGAACTTCTTTGCAGCATGGGTTTCGGCCGACTTTGAAATATTTATTAGTAGAATGCATTTAAATGTTACGCATTTCTATAAGTAAAGCAATGTGCAACATTAAATTGTTGTTTTATGTTATTTTTATTGAGTACTCATTGTGCAACATTTGACCTGTGACTTTTGTCAAAAGTAGAGAGCTATTTCAACCCCACAGAAGTCACGTATAAGCGTAAATTAGATAGTGGGGTGTGGTGTGTGAAGTTGATGCAATATTGATCAAATATCCATTTCTTGTTTTCATAGTATGAAAAGGCCTCTTCAGCATATATATCCTCAAACACAATGAACTAGCTACTAAGTGTGCAGCCAAGTTTTATGTACATGTAGCTCAGTTCATGGTGTTTCAGCAGATGATGGAACACCCTCTATTGTCTTTTATATAGTTTCTTAAGTTGTTTTTTTTGTTGGAGAAATTCCAAAAACCAAAATATTGGCCATAATGCCAAGGATTCAAGGATCAGACCATTTTCATGGCTACAATTTTCTTGTATAATGAACTCTTGCTAATAAAGATTTTTAGAACTGCGTAAGTCAAGGAAACACTGTTTTTATTATGTATCAAACAAGGTGAACAGGGAGTATATAGTCAAACCACCAGTGAATTTTGTGTATATTATGATGGTAAACACAGAAGATTAGTTGACATAAGTTACTTAACCCTTTAAGCCCCAGTACCCCACATACAAATTCTCCAAACTGATCTCCATACATTTCCTCAAAGAATTAGTTGAGAGAATTTGATAATAGATCAAGGCATTTTCTCTTCGGTGATCATTTTATTTATTCTCATTACTTATCTCTTGACAGTGTATGGATATTGTTAGGAGAAAATTGATCTTGGTCACTATTGGGATTAAAAGGGTTTAAGGACTTTTTTTGGTTGGTGGGTGGTGTCAGTACTGTGTTTAAGTGCACGTATGTTTCTACGTGCATGCACATTGAGTGTCTTTAAAATGTCATAGCAAGAAGAGATTAGGTGAATGAAACCACTAGCTATAACAACTGTCTTAGTCTCTGTTAACCTTTTACAGCCTTCCTGGTTGTACAAGATAATCAAGACTCCTTTCTTTGAAACTCTCCTGAAGGTTATGAAGGTAAAGGATTGATATCATAAATATTTACCTTGGTGATCATATGACGGGATCAAGTAATATTAAAGATTCCTTTCTGTATTAGGAAACTGTTAATGAAAATGTACAAATGTGGAAATAATAAATCCCATTTTTGGTGGCACTTATGTCCATGTACATGTATAATTTATTTATTAGATTTTTGTTACCAAGAGGGGACCCACCCAGTTTTGTATGGAAGGGGGAAGTACCCCCCACCCACCCCCCCAAAAAAAATACCCCCTTTTATTTCCCTTGTCAAAGAAAGCATAATATTTATTTTCAAGCTACAGTTTTGTATACTGAATATGTTTCCAACTCTTTTTTGTTTGCATTGTACATAAGTTAACCTTGGACACAAGAGCAAAAAAATTTTTATTGCTATTAAATGTTTCTACAGGCTGACAATGATGTAGTGGTTTTAACAAGTGGCATTTTAACGATAACTACCCTCTTACCGCTGGTACCAGCCTCAATTGGACACTGCTTGCAAGACTTGTTTGACATTTTTACCAGGCTCTCGTCATTCAGAGCTCGTCGACAAGGTATTCTTATTCCAGAATACAATCAATCAAACCCATCCAAATGACCCATGCTTAGAACCCTCTGAACCTTTTTTTCTCCTTTTAGGTAATGCACCTGAAGTGTACCTTCTCTACCTGCATGTTGCTGTTTATATGTTTTTTCACCGATTGTATGCCATGTACCCAAACAACTTCTTGGCATATGTCAGGGCACTGTGCAATGAGCCATCTAAACGGAATATCTTTCAGAACACTATCAAGGTAAGGTGCAGTCTTGCAGCTTTTGATCATTGATCAAAAACCTTAAGCGTGGCAATAATCGATTATGGAAAATGTTCAACTAATGATCATGAAAAAATAAATAAAAATTTCCTGTTCATTTCCTCCGAGGAGTTTTTTTGTGATTGTAGTATCTGTTGATGATTAAATGGCTGGTTTATCTGATTATTTCTGATGATCCATTCTGAAATCTTACCTTATTTCAAAAGGACACCTGCACATACCAAAACCTGTTTTTGGTTGAGTAATGGGGTGTTGCTTTTTTGGGGGAATTCACTTGAGATGTACCTCATTTTTTTGTGAAACAATAATATTAAGGAGACTTGCTCAAATTTTAACCAATTTGCCTCTAACGTTGCCTCTAGAACATGCCAAGTTACTAAAGATATTTTATTGACACTTTTAGCCGATGCTGGAACATGTACGACTTCATCCCTGTGTGATAACAGAGACAGCACATACAGAAACAGAAAAACACAGGTAAATGAAGACCATAAAATAATGATCTAATAGATGCCCAGTGCATCTATTTAACTTTAGGGGTCCAAGCGGGGGAGCAGATGGGAGGGGTTCAAAAGAGAGAGATGTGTATTCTTATAACTTTAACAAACTCAACAAAGCTACGTGTTTTTGGTGAAAATATCAAGAGTGTTTTAAAAATAGAAGAACATCCATTCCATCAATATTGATATGTCTAGGCCATTAAGAGATCAATATCACTCTTTCAAATCCCAACATCAATGTCAGAATCCTTGCTTAGGGCTATTGTGTTGCCATCATTAGTCTATACTCTGAACGTGACATTGAACAGGATGAAATATGCAAAGCCTTGTTAATTAAGCAAGAAACTGAACGAATTGAATAATTTTGCTCCTTTTCCCTACAGTGTAATTCCTAGTATTTTGGAGTAATTTTCATGGAGGAGGATGGTTCTTTTGGACAGGATGTTTTTACTAGAGAGGGGTTTCTAATACATTTTAACAGCATAGATGGGGCATTTGTTAGATAAGAGGCCTCTATGTGGATGTGGGCAACTATCAGGTCATTTACAGTAGTAGAATTTGGCTCTGCTGTTTGGGAGATCTTTAAAGTGTGATCGCATTAGCTTGGGAGCCATAAAAAGCAGAGAACTGCATGAAAAGGGGTAATTATTAGTACTTCCCTTAATACTCTGCAGATACAGCCTGTAGTAATAAGGCCCGGTTAGGGTAAAATCCCTACGACTAAGTGACATGGCCTTGAAGCAGTGACATAAGACAGATGAAATGGCAACAAACGACACAAACATGGGTTGAAACTGTGACAGCAGTGAGAAAAATCACAAATAGAGTGGTACCTGCACAGTGACATGGCCTCCTCTTCAATATGTGAAACGACTGACTGCGTTTGAAACTCAGAATAGGGACATATGTACCCACCCCCCCCCCCCCCCTCCCCTAAGAAGGCCTCAGTTGTGGAACTGTTTATGAACAGTATTGTTGTGTACTTTATCTCAGGTGGAGACAGAAAGAGCCCCATGATATTGTTATAGAGTGCATGAAAGTCTCGTTGGATCCAATCGACAGGATACAGGAGAAAGGAACATTTTTGTTGTCATCATCATCCAGACATAGTCTTCAGGAACTTTTAGCTGATAAATCCAGCAGCTCTAATTTCACAGCATCGAGTGAAAGTCAAGGACAGGAAACTGTGAGATCACGGGAGCGTCGCATGTCAGACTCGGCAACGCAGACTGGCAAATCACTACAGAGTGGTGACAGTGGAATAGACTCTTGTAATACTCCAGTTATTTTGTCAGATAAAATTATGACGGGGTGGAGCCCATCAGAAGTGTGTCAGCTTAGTACCCCACCTTCATCACAAATGTCTCCATCAACCAGCAACCCTGACCTGTGGAGCTCAGTGAATATTCACTCTCATTGCAGTACGCCAGGAGCCACAGTTACTCCAGAGCAATCACCGACATCATCAATGAGTGGGGACATAGGCCATCAGCATGGATGCTCAAGTTCACCTTCCATGTTTGGAAGTAAAGGAAGAGCTGGTGTTTCAGCAGGGATGTCTAGTGGCAGGGGGACTCCAGTTAGGGGTGCTAAAGCCTCTAGTCAGGAGGGACAGTTAACAAACGCTTTGTCTTCTGCTTTAGCACAGCACAGTCATGAATCAGCTGCTGAAGCTCTTGATGAGCACCAAACCTCAACCCCAAAAGATGTGGCAAAGAGAGAGGAAGGGAAAAGAATTGAAACTTCAGTGGAGGAAGTGCCCCATGGTACATTTACTATTTCCTCCTCTACAAGTGTTTCAAGTACTCTTGAAGGCCATAATAAAGAAATAAAGGACCACCATGAGATACCTAATGCAGGGCATTTGGACAGTAGTAAAATCTCACCAAAAGAGGAGTACAGGGACTTAAGTGGGCATGAGGTTTTTGCCTTGGAATTAAGTGAACACAAGGCCCTTGAATCGAATCAGGGTAACATCACTACTGATTGGTTGCCGGATTCTTTCACACCAGTTTTGACTCCAGTGGCTGGGCAATCTCTGGACACTGTGACGTTAAAGAACTCACCCCATGTAAAAGATGCCTCTTTGTCAACAGAACCAGAGGAATCTCAACATTCTGCACTGCAATCTGGATTTGATGCTGATGGACTGTTGCATAGCAAACACCATCAGGATTGTGATGCCAGTACTAAAGGGCATGAAAGCATAGAAGCTAGTAAGAGTGAAACAAGCTTAGCATCTGATGAAATATCCTTAGACTCATCAAAATTCCATAGCACTGTTCCTCATGATGCAACACAAAATCACCACCAGTCGTTAGCAGACTTGATCCCCTCATTTCCTCAGCTGTTGCCATTGTTTAGAGGTGAACAGAAATGTGCTGTGGGTAGTTGCATGACTCATGAAGATGACGCAGGTTTATCTAGACCTCAGCAGCATTTGTTGTCAAGTGCACCAAGCCCTGTGGAAATCCTTGATAGCTACCTCAAAACAGGAAGCAGTTTGCACTATGGCGAGCTCTCCAGGTAGGTACTCTTTATGTCAGTGGCCAAAATTATTCTAGAGATGAATTATCCATCTAAAGAATAATTTGTCTGAGTATAAATCTGAGAAATGAATTTAGATGAATCTCAGGGGGAAAACTTGGTTTGCTTGTGGATGCCATCTTAAAATCTCATATCCCAAGAACGTGAATAAATAGATCCTAGCCACCCTAAAGTCAAAACTAAGCAGAAATCCATCTTTTTTTTCCTTCTAGATTTAAATTTAGAGATCTGTCTGAGACTAATTATTCCTCGGTCAGCATGTCATTACAGACATGCAGACAGATTCATCAATTTGGATGCAAAATTCATCTAAACAATGGATTTATTCATGTATCTAGACAATTTATCTGTCTGAGATGGATAATTCGTCTCTGTTATAAAGTTGGCCAGTCAAATGGTGTTTGTTGTCTCTATATTGTCACTACAGTCTCCTACTATTAGGGAGCGTATATAATCACCATGGCAACAACAGCTAACACGTGGCTATTAAAAAGACTTTTTTTAAAAACTTTGTTGTGATTTAATTACGACTCACCTAAACATGTTAAATGTATTTGAATTTCCCTGGAACTGAATTATTGCTGACTGAACCCAAGTTTAGAAGGATCTACATGTAGAAAGATTCTAAAATTGAGGTTTTGGATGTAGCAAAGTTTATTCTGTTTTGTTATTATTGTTCCATAGGGTGCCTCTTGTTAGTCACGCTAATACTGCTTGGACACATTATGGAGGTAAGCCTGTTGAACTTTTGTAGACAAAGCTTTGTGTAGTTGCACCAATTTAATATGCTTTTAATAGCTTGATTTTAAATTTAGATTTATTAAAGGACATTTGACCCTTTTTGGGGTGACTCTGAGATAAACTCAGTCAACCCTTACCCTATCTCCCAGGGGATTTTGGAGGCCTACTCTTCTAACTTTGGGAAAAGTTTGAACATTTGAAACGCAAAAGTGAAAGGATGCTTTCTAAATTTTCCAAATTTGCCATAAAGCACCCCTGCTTAATAGGGTGTGACTAAAATGGGTAACATTGTTACCCGCTAAGTGGCTTAACTGGAAAACATCATACTGTATTCAAGAAGCAAGAATGTTTCTCTCCTGGCTCAAGGAGAGTATCTTTCACCTTTCATTTCTCATTCTTTTTCATCTTTTTTTTTGCCAAGATTGTTTCTTTGTAGCTAAACAGGGAAACATTCTGATTTGCAACAAAGTTT
The DNA here is from genome assembly GCF_958299795.1 of Porites lutea. NCBI lineage: Eukaryota > Metazoa > Cnidaria > Anthozoa > Scleractinia > Poritidae > Porites > Porites lutea. The sequence goes on from NC_133205.1 coordinate 5,977,048, forward strand.
CAATCTGCCAGGGTATTTTTCTGCTTTAACCAACCCATAAAGAGAGTTGATCTGCTGCACTACCATTTGGTTATCTCAGTAGGCAGTGCAAAAGTTATTTTAAAGGAACAGATTGTTAAGCTAATGGGCAAATTTCGATGCTTGGCTCTAATCAAATCAAAGTTCAGGGGTGAATATAGTTGGGCTATTGACTGCAGTGTGATTGTAAAAATGTGCATTTGTGTTTTTAATTCAGGTGAGCCTCCAGTAGATGAAGTGGAGATCATGCGAGGGCAAGTCAAGCTACTTCATAACCAGCTACTGTTTGAGCGACACAAATGTGACTTGCATGCTATTCGTAACAGACGGCTCATCGGCAAGACATTCAAGGCTGTACAACATCAAGAAGAACTGCTAGCGACTGTGAGTGTGCTATCTGGTGTCAATTTAATAAAACTTTTACAAGTGTAGCCGTTGTTTTAGAGTCCGACAACATCTTGTAATTTACACTAACTTGTAAACGTTTTATTAAATTGACCTCTGGTTTGATAAACGTCTCACCTCTCCTTACATGGGAAGTGTCACTTTATATCTTGCATAAGGCACAGTGACATCAGAGCTGAGTTATGCTAATTATGAAAAATGATGTACTGCCTAATTCTTTGATGTAAGTAACACATAACTATAAATTTGTTGCTTGAGGTAAAGAAATTGGATATTTTGTGGCTCAAACTAGACGCCACCAGACTAAAATTGTAAACTAATAACCTAAAGGTTACATAAATCTATTATTATTTTTTTTTTTTTTTAAATTATTACCACACAAGATTGAAATGGAGCTGTCTAATAAAAAAAAAACATAATTTACTGACATCAAAGCTGAGTTTTGCTAATTATGAAAAATCATGTACTGCCTAATTCTTTTATGCAAGTAACACATAACTATAAATTCATTGCTTGAGGTAAAGAAATTGGATATATTGAGGATCAAACTAGAAGTCATCAGAGTAAATTGCAAACTTAACCTAAAAATTAAATAAATCTATTATTATTATTTTTATTATTATTACCACACAAGATTTAAATGGGGCCGTCTAATAAAAAAATGATTATCATTATTATTATTAATTTATTGTTAGTATTATTATTTAACAAAGCAAAAGCAGAATATTAAAAAAGTGGTGGCTTTCCTTGTTTATTTTTTCATTGTGGAATTTTTATTTAAAAATGATGTTGTCATATGACTCTCAGGTACATGTCACAGGACCTCTTAGGTCAAGCTGGCCTTATACATATTTACATTGTTTTTTCCTCCATGTCTCTTTTATGGGAACAGAAAGATCAACTCAGGCTTCAAGAGGATAAAATGAGAGAACTGACTGATGCCCTTAATAAACAAGTAGAAGAAAACAGGTATAATAATTATGACACACAATTAATAAAAAGAACTTGTCAAGTATTTAAAGAACTTCTTTAAGAACAGCCTTTGCTTATTCCTTTTAAACTTTGTACTCACTGTGTACTTTGCCCAGATGTCAGCTCTGTACTTCTACAGTGTATGCATTCCAAAGTAATAATGTTTTGGAGGCTTGTTTTGATTTATAAATTACAGGACACACTATTGTTAGCTGCCACTGTCTGATCAATGTGTTGCTGTAAATGGAAAAATAATACCATTCTGTGTTTTTTTAAGCTCACTGATTTATGATGATTATATAATACATGTACCAGACCCCCTCCAGCCTCCACCTTTCGTTACTACATGTACAATGTAACACCTTCCCCTGCTGTGACTAAATTTTGAAAACTGTTATGTTTTGATGTGTCCGCCAATAAAAATTACTTCCACTGAGGCGGTCAAAATGTCTTTGACCTTGTTTTCTTTTGTCACCTACTGTCTTCAAATGAACAAGTTTTTTTTTCATTTTTTTAGATATAGATAATAAAAGATGTAATAAAAATTGATTGTAAGCCACTTTCACGCAACTTTGATGTTTTTCATTTTTTTGTTTTGTTTTTTCGGGGGGGGGGGGGGGTAGGGTTAGGGTTAGGGTTAGGTTTTTTGTCACAAATTCTCCTGTCTTATAAAAATGGGAAGATTAAAAAAAACATAATTCAGCAAAGCCAAAATATCAAAATAAAACCCACTGCAAGGGGCTGAAACTGGTTGTACCAAAGTTGATTTCCAGTCTATGTTATTAAACTAAACAAAAAATGTACAAAATCCTGCAATTACTGTTAATTGTCAAACTGAGCAGTTAAAGTTTCAATGCAACAATATTTACAGTTAGCTTAATGTCCACAATGCTTTTAGACTGATTTTGTGCAAGAGTGTGGTCAATATTTTCCGCAAAATGTCCACATCTTGGTTTTGATTGGTACCCAAAAGTTCCTCTACTGGAGAAGAGCACTGCAAGCAGTTTCTAAATATAGACTCAAAACTCAGACAAAGAAATTGAAATTAACGTTAGCAAATTCCTCATTTTTGTCTGACTTTTGTCATTAAAATGTCATGTTTGTCTGTCTTTTGTCATTAAAATGAGAAAGATGACAAAACTCAGACAAACATTGCAAATTAGTCACTTTGAGGTAATTCGCATGCTCCGCTATTGATTTGCTTAGAATACATTTTGTCTTTGCTCCTTTTTGTGCAGAAGATTTAAATCTATTGCATCAAGCTGGGAAAGTCATCAAAGGACAGAACTCAGGTTTGGCTTTCACTCTATCTTCTTAGACTGTTACAGTGAGTGTTGTCTCTGTAACTTGTGTTGTCCATGTGACAGGTGTTGTCCCTGTAACTTGTGTTGTCCATGTGACGGGTGTTGTCCCTGTAACTTGTGTTGTCCATGAGACGGGTGTTGTCCCTGTAACTTGTGTTGTCCATGTGACAGGTGTTGTCCCTGTAACTTGTGTTGTCCATGAGACGGGTGTTGTCCCTGTAACTTGTGTTGTCCATGTGACGGGTGTTGTCCCTGTAACTTGTGTTGTCCATGTGACAGGTGTTGTCCCTGTAACTTGTGTTTTCCCTGTGATGGGCATTGTCCTTGTCATGGGTGTTGTCCCTGTGACGGGTGACAAGTGATGTCCCTCTAATCTCTGATGGGTGTTATTGTGACAGGCATTGTCCCTGTGACTAGCGCAGTCCCTGCGACAGATGGTATCAGTGTGACAGGGGTTCTCCTTGTAATGGGTGTTACCCTTCTGATACGTGTTGTCCCTGTAATGAATGCTGTCCTGTGATGAGTGTTGTCGGTGTATTAATTATATTTATGTATTACAAGTTTGTCGGCACATACAGTAATGTATGTACAAAGACAAGACACGTGGCCTTAAACCACTGATTGTAGTCTCCATGGAATTTTTAACTACCAGTTATCTTATACTGTCTGGATGAATCTGCATGTGGTATTGATCACTACAGCTTACTTGTCAATCATTCAATACTTCTCAGGAATTTGTTGAATGAGAATGCTCAACTGAAGTATAAAGAAAAGGAGCTACTAGAGAAACTTGAAGCCCAGCAAAAAGGATTTGATACCAAGCAAACCGTAAGTTTGGTGAAAGGCATTTTATAACTTTGTGTGGCAGCAGTTGGCCATCCATGGAAAGGGAATGAGAATCTTAAGCAAAGTCATTTTTTTAGCGACACGTGTGAACTGGAAGTGTGGGCTTTTCCCTTCTAAAGTTCCTTGGCTGTACAGAGACAATTTCTTCTTTGTCAAAACAAAAATGGTGCAGAACCGCTGCCCAAGAATGCAAAAAGTCCATCTCTTGTTGACATGTGTTGCCCAAGAATGCTTTTCTTGAGCTCTCTATAGTTATCCCTGAGTGGCAATAGGTAGGGAGGGAGGGGTGAGAGCCTTATGTTCAAAGAGGGGCTGGGTGGGTGCTGATAAGAAAAAGAAAACTTCCCCAGGGGATGCATGAATGTTTCCTGCCAGGTCGCTAATGGATCTTTAATTTATTCATAAATAATTTATTATTTTACCACTGTTGTCACTTCTGATCGTTTTATTTGTTCATGTATTTCAATATTTTTTTTTTTATTATTATTTTAGGAAATTCATCAGTTGAAGGCAAGAATTTTCACTTTGGAAAATGAGCTAGATAGACTGAAAGTTCAAGCATTAGAAAAAGAACAGCTGTCAAAACAGGTAAAATGGGTGTCATATTTTGTCTTGGTACACAGTAAAAAAATTGTATCTAAATTATAGACAGAGGCAGGCACAGTTTTAAGAAAGTGCTGCAAGAGAAGTATACCTTAAATTTATGATAACAATAGTCAATACATCATTGCTTCTAAGCAAAGTACTGTTATTTTTCCTTTTGTCTTGAATTTTTGACAACTTTGATGAGTTCCAGTAATTAAATGGAGAAGAACATTCAAGATGTCTGGAAGGCGGAGCAATGTGTACTTCCTTTGAAATAGCATTATTCTGCCTCCAAAATGTTGTGTACAAGTTGAGCACATTGTGCTAGCTTTTTATCATTTTGTCAAATTACCTGTACAACCTTCAAAGCTTGGTCATGCACAAAAGGCAAAATTTAAGACTGACAGTTTTTGGCAAAAACTTCCCCCTCCACTTTACCTCTCACCCATGTTTTTTCGTTGGATTTGTTTTGTTTGTGTTGTGTTGTTTTGTTATTTTGGTTTGAACGATACTGTCCCCCTGCACAAGTTAGACATCAAAATACTCCATAGTTTTTGGTAATAGGGACTCAGGTCTTCAAGGGTGGTTACAGGCATTTAAGGTGTGAATGTGCTAAATTATTCTTATTTTGACACAGGTCAATCAACTTGTGATGGAACTTTTAATAATGGGTGAGCTTAACCAGCAACAAAAAGACACTATTCAGGAATTAACCCTTGCTGAGGGACAGAATCCTGAAAGCAGTATGCATATACATGGCTGTCACAGAGAATTAGGGGGTAAGCTTATCATTATCTGTTTGTGTATCTTAAGTCTAGAACTGGTCTTTTGTGTACATGTTCCAAGGGCGCAAAGAAAGTCTAGCCCCTTATCATTTCAACCAGCCCCAAAAACTTTTTGATGAGCAGAATTGATTTCACAGTTCTTCTGTAATTTGAATTCCTCAAAAATTCAACAGGATTTTTGAGAAATGGCTTCCAAGGCCCTGTGTTTATCGACGTGTATGTAGCTCTGGTCAAAAATGTTTTTTTCCTCTTCCAGTTGCAAAGCAAACACTGAAAAAGCAGAAAGCTGAACTAGATGCATTAACCTCCAAACTAGCAGAAATGGAAACACAAATCTCCAACAAGGTGTTGTGTAAAATAAAAATTTAATTAATTAATTAATTTATTTATTTACATAATTAGTGAAATGAAGTAAAATATTAGTCTTTTGAAAGTGAAAGCAGTAGTTATACTTGTAAGAACTGTTATGTTACATGTGTTCCATCCATTTTGAATTATAAAGTCATTCATTCCACAGTTGTGGTATAAAAGCCCAGGTTGTTTGTTATCTCACCATAGGTTTCAATTGGCTATCAGATTGTGGCATGCTTTCATATTTTTCTTTTAGACATTTAGTATTTATTTTCCATTTCTTATATTAATTTCTTATTTGAAAGTCATACCAGTTCTGTCACCCTTTTCAGGATATTGAAATAAGAGAAATGAAAAAGTTCACTGAGGGATTAAAAGGAACATATGCTGGGAAGATACAGGTGAAGTTATGTCTAAAAAATAATGATTATTTTGATAATGCCTTAGAGGACACTGACCCTTAGCAGGGAACATCCTCAATCTACATAATACAGTCAAACTTTCATGCGCAACCACCTCTGATTTAAGTAACCACCTGCAATAAGCAACTACCTGTCCAAAACACCAAAATTTTTCCAGTCAAAGCCTTATTTCCTTGCAAAATATCTTTGAATAAATTCATGTTTAATACAGCTCAATCAGCTTTAAACGACGTTTGCTAGTGGAAGTTTCATGAAAAAGGTATTAAGTAAAATACTTTTCTGGGAACGTATATAGTCATCCTCAGTAGTGTAGTGGTAGGGGTAAGTTGCACCAAACAGTAGGTGCGGGGTTCAATCCCCAACCAATTACCCATTTTCTTTCTTTCTTTCTTTTTTTGTTGTTGTTTTGTTTTGTTTTTTGCTTATTTGTTTGCTTGTTTGTTTGTTTGGTTTTTTTTTTCTTTTTCCTATTGGCTTCTCTCCATTTTCTTCCTACTTCTGGCCCTTAGCATCTGCTTCCCAAGGCTCTGCAATTGACATATTTCTTGTAGTACTGTTGGAATGCTTTGTAAACGACCACCTCCTATAAGCGACCATCGCCGCTTTTTGGGGAGTGACGGCTCTTTGTATGCTGTATGTCGATGCTACTTTGATTAGTACATAAAGAACTTTTTGAGACAATATGAAAATACTTGTATGTACGGCAACATAGAAATTGCATGCAATAAATTATCTTCCATAAAGTAGTTGTGTCTGGACCTCTTCTCAAAAGAGACACCCTGTGGTTCGACTCTTATAAGTGACCACTTCCTGTAAGCAACCACGAAAGTCTTTGGATTTTAGGTGCTCATTTATAGGAGCTTGGATGGTAATTAAAGATTAAATATTCTTTGTATCATACTCAAACTCACCCAATAAAAAATAGTTTTATTGTTTGGTTATTAGTATATTAATAACAATAATAATTTATTTATTAATCTATTTTTAGAGTCTGGAAGAAAAATATGCTGCCCAAAGGAAGGTAACGCAAGCCTTGGAATCTTACATTCTTGACCTGCAAGCTGTGGATAGTGCAAGAAGAGAGAAGATTGAGAGGGAAACAATGCAACCTGACTCTTAGTAGTTAATAAAATCTAGCTTATTTAAAACAATGATAATAATAATAATTATAATAGTAATAACTATAATTATTAATAATTATTATTTTACTGTAATCTATATTGTGTAAAGATTCCTTAATATTTTCCTGCTCCAAAGTCTACTAGAAGCCCATTGTTTGTAAATTAAATTGTAATGAGTTCAGAGTTGGTCTTTCATCAGAATAGAATAGCGAATTATGATGCCAGAATGGCTACGTTGGTGAAAACATCACTTAACAAGAGACTTCACATTCTTTGAAACTTTAGCATGATTGTCGCAACTCACTAACTTTGTTAAATGTAGGTGAACTTTCCTGGAGCTGAATTCCTAAGAAAAATATCCAAGTTCATAAAGCAAGAGAGAAATGTCATCATTTGTTTAGTCACGTTCTCCATGAAATGTGAAGTTAAACAGTTTCATGTCATAGCTGTGTAGTGACAGCAAAGGAATGTAAGAAAAATGTGCTGCACATTCAAAGTTGTTGTTTTGCTAACCTAAACTTATTACTTTTTGATGTTCTCACTGCCATTACCATTGTGACATCTTAAAGTCCTTAATGTGGGTAAGACCCGGCTGCTGTTGTATTTCACTGGCTGGATGACAGCTTGTAAATGACTGGCTCAGCTGTCAGAAAACAAAACTCTTGGTTTGATAGTCACCCTAGCTAACACACTACAGACACTATAATTTTAACTCTTTTTAACTTGTGACTGTATTACTTTATGTATTGAATTTTTTTCCGTCTGGAGGCTTTCTAATCTAAAATGAATTCATTTTAACTAACAAAATTGTAATAGTTGTAATTTGCACCAAAATGCACAGAAACACTGAAATTTTGTTTTCTTTTGAAAACTGGCGTAGATAAATTATTATTTTATCACAGTTAATTTTACTTCATATAAAATCTTAGCTTTCCAGTGATAATGAAGGAGCAAGTTGCATTTCAACAATAGTTTTTGGGGGGCTCTTGTCTGGTTTACTGTTGACCCTAGATTATAAAGTGTTTATGTAAATTTGTCAGTTTGAAGATTATTTCAGTTTTGAGGTGTTTATTTAAAGTTGCATTTTTAGGTCACTGGATTAATTGATTGTGCCATAAATCTGTAAAAATGCACCAAGAGTTCCACAGAGGCATAATATTCATGAGGTTGGAAAAGCCATCCTTTGTTGCTAAAAAAGTTTGAGCAAGCTTAAATTATGTTTCATTAATTTTGTTAGAGTTAGTTGACATGCAGCTATGTCAAAATGTTAGGTGGAGACAAGTTATCTACAAATGGAACTCAGGTTTTTTGAAAGGAAATAATGCTGCTTTCACTGTGGTGTCATACAGCATGCAAATAAAGACGTGGCTAAGTTATTTAGGATATATATATAAATTATATATTTTCTATATAGTGCTTAATAAAATAATTAATATTATTATTACTTATTATTATTATGTCTACATTTATTATCATAATTACTATCATTAACTTGATATATCTGACAATCTAAGTTCTCAAACATAATAAATGATTTAGTGTTATTAATTGGTTGGCCTTCTGCTCAAACAATACTTTTTTATCAGACAGTCAGTCAGTCAGTCAGACGCTAGCAAAATGGAGTGGTTGTGGTATACTTTCATTTGAATCTGAAAGGAAATCATTTCCATACAGGTTTAGTAGCTTTGATTTCAAAATGGAATTAAAAAACAGAGTTGTTGATCACGTATAGCCTTTTCTCAGTCATGGTTATTATGAATGACTGCAGCAGGAACAAAAATTAAAGAATCAGGAGCTATATCACGGGAGAATATTAAGAAATATAAGAGTGATGGCAAGGAAAACATCACTGAAAAAGTAAATTTCTGTTCTTTCAAGGTTGTTCGTTAAGAGAAAGAAAAATTTTCATTAAAGTGTGTCTATTTATGAGAAATCTTCACCTTGTACATGTGCAGTGACGGCAAAGAAATGTAGCAAAAAGTGCGATGAATCCATGCAGAGTTGTTGTGCTCATTCAGAAACTATAATATTGCTTTTTTGATCTTGTTGCCATTGCTATCGTTGTCTGAGCTTCTATAGTTCCCTTTTTTATGTTGGCTTATTTCTGTACACTGTCTGGCCATGGTTATTTGTATTTATCATAAGGGTGGAATAAGGAAGACAGTGGTGATATTTCCAAAAATCATACTTGTAAAAAACAATATTCTAAGGTACGTTGTTTCTAAGGGGGAACCACGATTGTAACTTGAAACTGTACTGATGAATGGGAAATACCTTTGTATGTGATAGATAAAGAACTGGGAAGGAATTTACTGGTAGGACAAAATTAGACCAGTAGTTGCTTGCCATGCAGTATTTTATTTTATTGTTCACTGCACAGCATTAACTTTAAAAATAAATAAACCATATGTGAAAAATCTTGGCCTGTTGTGTTTTTCTTCATAAACTAACAGAAAGCTCTTGCAGGAAGTCTTAGGACGTCATGTCAATCATGAATTATTGATGATTAATGAAATGTTGCTACTAGCGAATCACAATTCTGATGATAAGCTTCAGTTTCAACCACCTTTGATCGTGTGGTGAAGGAGACTTCTGAAAACAAGTTTGCTTTCATTGACTTTTGACTGCAGGATTTCTGCGTTTGTGTCCTCAGATTCTGTCCTAGTGCCCTACCAAATACTTCTTGGAGTTAATTTGCATGAATGTACAAAATTGCCTTGTGGAGTTGTGGATGTCTTGACTAGTCAGTTGAGTGGAGATCAGGCCCAAGCCTGGCAAGAAACTTTGCTTCACACTGCCAACAATCTTGGACAACGATGTTACGAAAAATAGACGTTTCTACATCTAGTTTCAAAGTAAAGCTCTTGAAAGCACTGGCTCCTACAAATACTCCCCTTGTCCCCCCCAAAAAGACAATATTGAAGTTTTGCTGGCTCATTTCTGACCTCGACCGAACAATGTTGACTAGGATGGGGTTAGGGAAGGGGTCATAGCGGTACCAAATCTAAGGGATAGGCGATCTTAACACTTTTTATCCAAGATTGTAGTTCCCTACGAGTATGTACTCTAAGTATAATGCGGTAGGAAACCATGTGACTGATTGACTGCTATCACAGGTGTGGATAAGTAGATACACCCTAAAGGTGTATTGCATTAGAGAATAGTAGGGGATATAAACTCTCGCAATGTTGGCTACCTGTGGCTCAAGAGTACTTTTTCCTACACCCCTACTGCCAGGATGAATGATAGGGGAGGGGTGGTTGCATCTCTATTTTGGGTATGCACATGGTGAATAGGGGCTTGGAGAGGCAGTGGTGTTTATCCACCCCCCGCTACCTTGTCAAACCCCTTTGTGGTCATTTCTCTAACCTGTTCCAGGTATTCGGAGATTAAAAAGAGTGACAAAGGAACTTTCGAATTGTCCTTGTTTTTGTTTTGTTGTTATTGTTATTGTTTCTTTTTTTCATCTGCTTTGTTTTCACTGGCTCTTCACTGTATAGTCTACTTTTCAGTGCTTTTTAGGGTCTTCATGCAATGCTCTACCACAGGAAGGGAGGAGCATTGCATGACGACCCTAAAAACTACAGCAAAGGAGACTATTCACTGTCTGAGTGCCTGAAAGAGCCCACTAACTTTTCCAGCTGCTTAGATTAGAGGCTCAGTGATCAAGACATTAACAAAGCTTTCTGATGCCACTGAGACCTGGTCAGGTCTGTTTGGTACAGTAAAATAGAGTACGTTACTGGCTGTGGGTTAATTCCACTCTGTTACAACACAAATAGTACGGGTACATTACAGTACCTTATAAACTAGCTTATAACAGGGTAATTACCTTGAGTACAAGGCTCAGAAGCTAATAAATTTAGATTAATTAAAATTATTTAGTCTCCAAACTCAAAATAAAAATTGCTCATCAAATTTGGAACACACCATAACTCCAGCTGTGTAGGAATTTTAATTAGGGCACATAAATTTCACATTAACATTGCACTAATTCTTTTTCTGATCCCGCAACTTATTTAGCTGTTCAACCCAGTCCTTCACTACTGGATGTTGAAATTTATCCTTCGTGAAGTCAAAGAATTCTTGTAACCAGCCTGTTCCAGACTTTTCCTCGCTTACTTCGTACTCATGCGCCTGTAGGATCATTTCAAACCTATCCAAATCCTTTACAAACTTTGCTTCTTGGGTTTCCTGTGCTTCGTACTCTTGCCACAACGAAAGAAATTCTCTCCCTACTTCTTCTCCGACCAAGCCTGATAAATACTCCATCGTTTCTTTTTCACGCCTGTGTTTCTCTTCTTTACTGACTCCATCGAATGGTGTTATATCGCCGACGATGCACTCAGCCATGTCGTGGACTAGCGCAAGTTTAATGCAATGATCTCGGTTGATTTTAGCGTCTTCGTTTTGTCCACTCAGCAGAAAACTCATTATCGCCATGCGATACATGTGGTCGGATACGCTCTCTGGAGAGTTAACACCGCGATAGACCCATCCTGTACGCTTGGTAGACTTGAGCTTTCCAACCAGTGACATAAATTTCAGAAGATCGGACATGATCAGCACAATTAATCCCTTAAAAACCTACGACAAAACAAAAGCCGGCTTGCAAGGCGATTTTCACCAGGCGTTTCTGCCCTGGATTCCTGAAAGACATTCCAATGTATGATACATGACATACCTTAAGCTACCGCTGACAAAAATCTCCAAGTTGATCCAGAAAGGAACTCCTGCGAATTGGCGATTTCTTGGCGTGCAAAGTATTGTATGTGGTGTCGTAGGTTAACATTTTGTGGCATTAACAGGATCCTGTTCAGCAGTAGAGGTGCTCTGCGTCAGATATTTCCCACAAGAGCTAGCATGGTTACAGGGGGAGACGTTGTCGAGAGGCTCGAAAAGCGTGCGGTTGAAGCAGAGGAGACGATTTCTTTGTTGAAGTCTCAGTTGCTCTTTCTCCAAAAAGCCGCAGGTTTGTGAAGAAAACAGCAACAGGGATGTAGTCAAAATTTTGAATAGTTCGAATTGATAAACGAATATAGTAAGATTTTCTTACAACCCCATACATTTATTACCTATGCAGCAATTTCTCACAAATACTTGATATGAATAGAGTGGAAACATGTCTGCATAATAAATTATGTATGGGGCTGTATGGAAATTTTACCGGAGGGGAGGGCTCTGGGAGCCTAAAAGTTTCTGAAATTTTTAGTTCGTATACAGAGATACAATCTGGTGTACCATAAACGATCAAATTAGCCCCCCTCCAAATAAGTGCCCCCTTCCCTTGCCTCACCCAAAGATTGGCCCCCCTGTTGACTCAAAAGTGGAATATTAAACTTGGCAGACATTATCTAATCAAGATGACGAAAATTTTCAATGCAGTGTGCCACAGTCCGCTTTGTAATTTGGAAGTGACAAGGTATTACGTTCACACCAGGTATTTTTGGTTTCCACTAATACTGTCCAATATTTTTTGCACACTTTGCTGTAAATCTTTCTTTTATGGTTTTGTTTACATGTGTCTTTTCATTTTGAATATTATTTATTCCTGTTAAATTTAAAGGCAATTTTATCCAAAATGGTTATTTTGACCGCACCCTAAATTAAAAATTCCACAAATTCCTTAATAGTTATCTAAAAGAAGATGCAATATTTCAAAACCCCAGACATGTGCCATTTACATCCAAAAATTTCATTTACTGTTATTAAATATTTCCAATGTTTTCACACGACTAAAATTTACAAAAAAATGCCCAAATTAGCCTCTGGTACCACCTTAATACTTGGTTTATATTTCACTTTTCTTTGATTTTAGGGTTGGATTATTCTATGATAATGAGTTTAAAACAAAGGAAAGTAAATTTTAAAACAAGGATAAAATTGAACTGGAAGAAATATAAACAATAAGTTAAAAAAGCAAAATTTATGAAAGACAGCTGTCAGGGAACTTTTGAAGAACACAATGACACAGCTTTAAGTGTTGTTCATAAATTCTACAAAACTGTCTTTCAAAATGACAGTTCATGTTGTAGCTTTAGCCAAGTTATTTAAGACTGTATTATTTACTAAAAAGCTCTATTTTCCTTTATTATTTAGAAAGAAAATCAAAGCCAACTGGCATTAAGGTTTGTTTACTTTTAACTTTCTGTGGTAATTAAATAACTTGTCAGTATATTAATAATTTTAAATGGGAATTTATTCTGAAAATCAGCTTGTCCTGAGGGCTAGATGTTCCTCTAGCACTGCTGGGCTAGAGCTCTGAGGATTTCGCCTACCCTGTAGTCAAGGTTGTCAGCGAGTTTTGAAGTAGACAGCAAAACTGTCAAAGTAAGCAGCCAGTCCAGGGCTCAAAGTTTAAATTTGAGTTTGGGAGCACTTGTGCTACCAGATGTAAATTTTTAGGTGCACTGCCGAAATTTTAGGTGCACAGCTGAAAATTTTAGGAGCACGGCTTATAATGTTGAGATCATCTATTTCAAAAGAAAAAGTAAAAAGCTTAACAGTGCCACGTTTATTTGTCATCTTCAGTTTATTACTTTGACTTCAGTCCTGTGATTGATAAAACACAGCCGATTTGCTATGCAGTAATACTGTTGTGATTTTTAATAGTAATTTCTCTTTTTAACAGTACAGTTGTGACTAAAGAAAACTTACACTTGAAAAACAATTCAAAACTGACAACAATGAGTGTGTTGAACAAGAATGAAAATTAATCTTTAATGAATTTGTTAAATGCGCAATGACTTACATGTAGCTGGGATATGACTTAAAAAACTTTCTTACCTGGAAAAAAAGGCTCTTAATCTGCACTGTTTTTGTTTTGATTGACGTTAAAACTGAATGTTCGACATGATTGTCCATTGCGCAAAAACTATGTGTTTCGTTCGTAGCATATATTTGCATGTGTCAGCGGTGTTTATTACAAAACAGAAGAGTCCTGGTTGGAGTAAAACTTCGAAATGAAAAAGAACATTCGAGTTTGTAGAATCCATTAGGAGAAAAGACCAATTAAACATACACCGTCTTTCTAGTTTGAGTTCGTAAGTATAGTCGAAAGTAAGTCAGTCGCCCTGTGCTTTGGGTTTTATGGCGCACAGGTGCGATTACAAATGAATTTTTAGGCACACAACCAAAAATCTAGTAGCATATGCGACCAGTTAGTCACTAACTTTGAGCCCTGCAGTCCAGGGATATTTTATTTTAAACAATGCCATCCCTAAAGAAATGCCAAGCAGTGTAGCCGACCGATTCTTAACAACTAGACGGCGATTTTTGCTGCAGCCAGCTACTTTTGACAACAAAAAACAACAAAAGTAGCTAGTAATATATTTCTCCATAACCCATTCACCACTTTTCACTAGCTTATCCCATTTAGCAAATTATAGCTTTCTAAGTTTGGATATACCCTAAAGGCATTTTTGATGGGTTAAAATAAAAGCTTAAGTGTTTGTCTTTTTATTGTTTTGTTTTCTCCTAGGACCGCATTTCAGCTCTTAAACAAGAGAATGAGCGTCTGAAGCAAGAAGCTGACAAACTGAAAGCAGAGCTGGAGTACTGGGAAGTTAGGAATGGATGTAAGTCATCATGAGTATGAAACATTGGAAATAAAAATCTGTGAAAGATTACTCTAGAGGATTTCCTGCACAAATTTAAAAATATTTTTATTAGAACCTGCATTTTAATTAAGTCTACATAAAGATATTAATTATTATTAATTATTAATAATTACAGGAATAAAGTGTTACGTTGAGTAAAGCTCCCTTAGCCTCAGAAAACGGACAACATTTTGCGACGACACCAAAGGTTTCCCTGCGAATTGATATCTGAGAATTGAGTGCAGAAATTCCATACTGATGACATGTCACTACCCAGATCTAGGTAGTGCGTCTGATTGGATGAAGCAAATTTCACAAGCGGCACAACCAATTAGAAGCACTACCCAGATCTGGATAGTGACACATCATCAGTATAGAATTTCTACGCTCCTTTCTCAGACATCAATTCGCAGGGAAACCATTGGTGGCATCGCAAAATGTCGTCTGTTTTCTCAGGCAAAGCCCTTTAAGTGACCATTGATTAATTTCTAAATTCTCCTTCAGTTTTTCTTATATTGTGCTCTTGATACAAAGAGAAAATGTGACATTAGATCAGCTGTCACCTAGGGCTTTTTTCCACTTCATTATATTGACTGTGAGAGTGAAAAGTGCTTACACTGTATCTGTGGGGACATTACAGAGAGATTAAGATTCACGTTTACACCAAATGGCAAATGTGAATTTGTACCATGTGACCAAGTTTTCCCCTTATTTTTTGTTTACTTTTTATTGCTTCTACACAAAAATAAGTAGTTTTATGCCAGTTTTTTCCATAAGAAGAATCTTGGACTGTTTTTATCTGCTCATTTTTTATTCTGAGAAATTCTCAACTTGAATCTGATGTTTGCCGTTTACGGTTTAATTTAAATCTTAATCTCTCTAGTGAAACAGGTTGCACTTCCAAATGCCAAGCAAGCAGCATCTTGTGAGGTTCAAATGATGGAGCAAATGGCAGCTGCTGAACCAGCAGAAGTTAAACCCACAGAAAAACCAGAAGAGAAACCACCAGCAAAGAAACCCAAAAAGGAAAAAGCAGAGAAAAAAGGAAAGGACAAGAATGCTGGTAAAGAAGGTAAGAATAAATATCTGCGGTAGGAGTTGATTTTTAATTAAGGGCTTTGGTCATGGTTATCAGGGGAGGGAGGTGGCATAAAGAGCATTTTATGCGTTAATTTCAAGTTTGTGATTGAATTTTGGCCACCGCAGCATTCGCTGCTTTTGAGAGATACTGCTGAAAATTTACAAGTTACCTATTTTTATATGGTCTTTCATCTACTACTAAATTGATTTTTCTAAAATGAATAATTCATTTTAGAGTGAATTATTGTGTTCTTGTCAGTAGAAAGTTGATCATGTGACAAACTATTGCAAAAGGCCTTTTTTTATTAAAATAATATTAGTTGGGGTACATTGGGAGGGGTCGAGATCTGCTCTAACAAAACCCGTATTGGTACTTGAAAATATTATAGTATTAAAATGTAAATCTTTTGAATCTCTTTACAATGGCTAAATTAATATATTTTTTATCTACTCAGTTCTTGTGCTTCACTTCTCCATTAATTGTTGGAACCCTGAATATATTTTTAGAAACTGGCCCATTTAGACCACCTCATCATTTACTGCCAGGAGGGACACCTTGCTGTTATTGAGTAATGACCAGCTGCTGTATTCTTAGGCCACCACTAGAGACTTCAGATTCTATGGCAAGAACGACTACGAGCACAAGATTTGGCGTGAAGTTTTTCGCGTATTCTCAAATAATAGATACCCCTGGAAAGCTTCATTGTACTTCTTTTTAGCCAAAAAAATAGCATTAATGTTATCTTTATTGAAGGAGATTAAGCCATCCCCCGGTCGCAAATGATAAAGCCTCTAACACTTTATGACTTGTTTCTGCTACCACAACATTCTCGCTAAAATTTGTAGAAGAATGATGATGACTATCACGTTTTCCCACCAAAATGACACTGGTTCAGGCGCGAGCACTGCTTAGTATTGAGAAAATCTCTTACTCGTAGTCATACTCGTTTTAGAATCTAAAATCTATTTATTCAGCTATAATATAGTCAAACGTCATTAATACTGACTCTAAAAGGGCCATAGAAAGTGTCCGTATTAAGCAGGCTGAATCTGGAGAAAATGAAGGACTCTCTTTCCTCCAGGACAAAGCAAACTGTCCAGAATAATGAGGTGTCCATATTAAGTGGGTGTCTGTAAAGTGGAGTTCAACTGCAATAGCATTTTTAAGTGTGTGAAAATTCCATTTTATTCAGAACAGCCTGGCAGCACAGAGCCTGATGTTCATCATATTGACTTCCGTGTGGGTAAAATTTTGTCAGCCAAGAGACACCCAGATGCTGATACACTTTTTGTGGAGGAAAGTAAGCAACAAATTATTGTTGTCAGCTAAGCACTTTTTGTAAGATATTTTTAAAAAAATGTGTACTGTGGCATTACTCAAAGAAACTGGTGTTTCTGCCTAAATGAACAGACCCTCCCAAACACATTTTCCTTCCATTTTGACTACCGCTGTGATACAGCGTCCTTATCTTGGAGTTGTTTGTTAGCTGATGTGTACAGAATTAAGAGCCTGATTATAAGTGTCATATGTCCAGAATTTCCATTTTCCTCGTTCTGATTTCAGACCTGAGTACTAGCTTAAAGTTTTTTTCTTTTGTCCCTGATTGTAGCTTATGTTATTTTTATTACTATTTTTCTCTACAGTTGATGTGGGAGAGGAAACACCCAGAACAGTTTGCAGTGGGCTTGTTGGATCAGTTCAACTGGAAGAGCTTCAGGTGCAAGCCGTACAGTCATTTCTCTATTAGTGTGTAATCAAACTCTCAATAGAAGGCATGAGCAAGCTGCGTTTTGCACAAGGGGCAGAGGATATTTTTAATGATCATACATTGTACTCACCATCTGTCTTCTCATTGGCTAAGAGCCTACAGTCGATTTTGAAAATCAGCTCAACCTACAGGTTAGTTAGTTATCTGCTAGCAGATTACTGACTAATCTGTAGGTTGAGCGCTGCATGCATGATTTCCAAAAGCAATGTCAAATCGGCTCCTTGCGATGGTGTTTGTCATTACTTTCTTAAAAACAATGTCTAATATTTTTTAAACAATTATTATTAGATTTATTTTTTGTGATATCCAGAAGAATCAAGATCTCGGTAAGTATTATCAGCCTCATTCTTTGGCTCAGATGAAAACAGTTACCTTAACCTCAACTATTCTGAATATCACAAAAACCTCATCCAATGAAATAATTATTATTGTATATAATACTGTCCCTGCCCCTCACTTTTGCATGCCACTCATGCTTGACCTTCTTGAGACAAATGCTGTAATCATTTGCTCAGTGACCTCGGAGGTTTGTGTCATTTTTACTAACTTCAATTTCTTTGTCTCCAAACTTAGGATCGTATGGTGATAGTCATGTGTAACCTCAAGCCAGTCAAGTAAGTGTGGTCTTTTTAGAAATGAGGCCCAGATCAAATGTCGAACTGTTCATGTACCAATCCTAATCCCTTCAATAAAGTAAATGAAAAGATCGGCCTTTGAATCATTTAAGTCCAGCATATCTAATTTGGATCCACCCATGAATTAAGTTTGAGTGACCCACATGGGAATTTTGACTGAGGAGTGACTTTGTTTCAATTGTCAAACGTTAATTTTCATGTGCCAAACCTTGTGCATAAATTACTGTAATTTATTTTCATTGGTAAGCATTGTAGACCATTCTGTACCGTGAAAATGAATTGATTCTGACCAATCTGACCAGATCAACGTCTGAATCAGCTGTCAAACCTATATCATTTAGGTCGACCCAAGTAGCATTAAAGTTTGGTACACAAAAAGTTTGATGATTGAACTGGGCCTACATGTAAGGCTCTTAAAAATGCTCCATTTCCTTGGCACAATGAATTATCATAGAACAAATTTCACATTGTAATTTTAACTCCAATTATTAATATAATCGTACTCTGCCTTCAGCTTTATCTTTAGAAGTTTTAGAAGTCTTTATTAATGGGTCAGACACAACATACATGTGGCTTTACAATATTAAAAATGTTAAAAATGTATCTTTACAGTTAAAATATGTATGTAAAAATGTATTACAAAATTATAAAAATTAGGTTAAAAGAAGTTTTTTATCACATGCTGCAGGATGCTTTGGTGTCAGCTGCAGGCAGACAGATCTTTGGCCAAAGACCAAAACTGAAAACAGTGCATGAAAAGTCTCTGGCACCAAAGCTTATATTTACAAAAACCTATTTAAACCGTTCAGTTTTCTTTCTAGGGAGTATGAAGTCATGGCCCCTATCTTTAAGAGTCCATTACATTTAGGTGGAAGCAAGTCATACAATACATGATCAGTATCTTCAGTGATTCTGTTGAACCAATCACAGTCCTTATTCTTTATATCATCAGAAATAAAAAGATCTTATTTCTTAAGCCAAAATGATAAAAACGCATAATAAAGTTCTCAATCCGATCTAACTATTTGCCCTGAAAGCTTTAGCCCCATTCCTCTTCCATCTTCCACTTTGGTCTGCTGTTTGCTGGCTGGTTATATTCTCATTTAACCAACCTTTGTTGTTGGGTGAAAACATGAATGTTGCAAGCACCCAGTGCCTGCTTGCTGTTAAAAAATGTAATTGCTGGCGACCAGATGAGACTGTAATCCTAATCTCCAGGGCCAAGTTGTTCAAAGCTGGCTTAAGATAACCCAGGGTTAGTGCGAAATTTGAATTCAGATGTGAAAGCTTAAAAAGTAAATTTTTAATTCTTTTTGTCAATAAGTTGATGGTTGGATGCTCTTAAAAATAGCAGTTAAAATTATGCGAGAAAATGAGTTTGAACAAAAGAAACCTGGGTTAAATTTAATCCTAAGTTTAGTGCTAAATCAGCCTTTGAACAACTGGGCCCAGGTTGCTACTATCCATGCACAGCACATAGCAAGCTTTCGTTTGGACTTCCACTAAGAATGAATGGAATGTATCAGCGGAACGCTTTCTGATCACAGGTACCCCAAGCTCATGAGTGAGAAATGTTGTTGCATAGCAGAAAATATTATATGGGTTTGTATGGGGATTTAAGCAATGGTTATTAATGGGGTCAAAAATAGTAATAAAAATACTTCAGAAGTTCTTACCTTGTGTTCTTGTCTAAATATATGGCGTTTTCTTGGCATTTTTGGCCGTTTCAGGGCGATTCCAGCGAGTTTTAATTCTGCTGTAATGGACTGAATTTACGTAGTCGTTTCTCTCTCTCTCTCTCTCTCTCTCTCTCTTTTTTTTTTTCTCTCAGAATGCGAGGCATTATGTCACAAGCTATGGTGATGTGTTCAGCTAATGACGACAGGTCGAAATTTGAAGTTCTTGATCCTCCAGCAGGTTGTGTACCTGGAGACAGGGTTACATTTGAAGGATTTCCAGGAGAACCTGACAAACAACTAAACCCCAAGAAAAAGGTGAATACAGTCGACTCTCTCTTAACGGACATCTCTATAAGACAGACACCTCTGTAAAACGGAACCTAGAGTTGGTCCCTGCCTTTCTTTACTCCTTTTATTTGACTCTCTATAAGATGGACACCTCTCTAAGACGGACACTTAGTGCCCTGTGCCAAAGGTGTCCGTCTAAGAGAGTCTTGACTGTACCACTACAGGCAACTCTAGCCTAGTAGACACCTCGCTATAACGGACACCCCGATAATACAGACAGCAGCTAAATGCCAGGTAAAAATAATTTATTACAGATGTTTGACTGAAATTTACTCCCGCTATGGTCTATTTTTATAGCGGACACTGTAGGGACCTCGACTTAGTGTCCTCATTAGCGAGTGTCCGTAATAGCGGGAGTTGATTTCAGTCAAACGTCTGTAATGTATTTTTACTTGGGATTTAGCTGCTGTCTGTATTATCGTAGCCTCCCACGCAGGCGTTTTTAGGGGAGCTCGTCTTTCATCCCTCCTTGTGGGAAGGGATGAAAAACGAGTTCCTCTTAAGACGCCTGCGTCAACCTCGTACCCGGCCCATTTTTTAAGAAAAAAGCCCTGGGGACGAGGTTAGCATCGCGTTCGCGCGCATCCATCACTATGCAAGGTGAAATTTAAGCCAATTTAGAGCACATCTGGGATCAAAAGAAGGAAAATTTACCTTCCTTTTGCATTGCTTCAGTCCTTTGCTTATCGTTGGTAATCTTGTTCCCTGATATTAAAAACGCGTTAAAAATCGGAAGTCAGGTTTCTCTTGATGCGCACTACTTGCTAGACTATTCACAGTCTCCTGTTTTTCCGTAAGATCGTTGAGAACGAGCGCTACAAGCGGCCATCTTGACCAAGGTTAGCTCAAAGACCACTAAAGGGGCAGAAAACTATTTGGGAGAGGCAAGAAAAATATCCCCCACCACCATAAACCCCGACCCCCGCCCCCTCGGTATAAAACCAATTACAAAATGGCTGCCACTGACGGTTGAGTGCACGATCTCGGCAATCTTACGGAAAAAAGGGGACTGTGAACAGTCTAACTGGTTGCCAGTTATCCTTGAAAGCATCGTCCTGCAATCTAACGGAAGTGCAAATTGGTTTCATTACTAAATGTATCTGATTTACAGCTTTAGAGGACTTTTCAATGACGTGACAATGTACAATGAACATTTTTTATTCTTGTAGATCTGGGAGCAAGTAAAACCTCACCTACGAACAAGCGCCGCTGGAGTCGCGTGCTACAAGGATGTACCGTTTACTGTAGCCGGAAAAGGAGTGTGTACATCGCGCTCCTTAAAAAATGCAACAGTTTGTTGAATTGTGTCAAGTGAATTTAAAAATGGTAGGAATAACTGAAATAAGTTGCTTCATCCTATAAATTCGGAAATAAAATTCCAGTTTCCAAGGCGTTATCGCTATTTCACTACATCATGTGTTAAGTGTTTGCTTGGTTTTGGGGTGATTTAAACCGTGAATTGTTGTAAGCCCAGTCGTTGGTAGAATGAACCCTGGCAAAGCGCTAGCGAGCACTCGAACAACTAGGACAGTAGGCGTAGGCTTTTCAATGAAAGTTTCAGTAGATCACGAACTAACAATTAACTCCAATAAAAGCATAATTACAATAAAAATTAATACTTCCAGTATCGCAGGCAAGCAAATTTATATATGCGTCTGTTTATGCAACTTTATGAAGTGGATATTTTATTACTTCTTGTGGCTCATTTCCGTTTTGAAAATGCCGAGGGGATATGAAGTTCGGTCTAGACTTCAAAACTTTAAACTTTTTTATTTGATATCCGTATCCTACTAAAATTTTCTATCCAACAAGCTTTGCTACAATTTCACTCAGAACAATCCGATAGTTTTTAGCATAGCCAAAGAAATTGAACCGTGGAGCGTTTGGCTTCGCTTTAACAAACGCATCAAACAATCTCGGGACACATGTTCATGGAATTACTTCCTTCTGTTCCTTTTCTTGTAATTTGAACTTGCCATTCCAACGAAACGCAGACGAAATAAGAAAAAGTGTCCCTCGGTTTCCTCTTCCCGCTATTCGTGGCACTGAGCCATCATTCACACGGCAACGGACGAATTATCTGACCGGCTGAAAAAAATTTGATCGGACACTTCGTTCACCTGGAACCGTTCAATATTTTCGCTCTGTTCACACCAAACTGACGAACGAGGTTGAATTTCAACTTTTTTCAGTGTGTGGTTTTACTGTCTGCCGATGCGCAGAGCGTTACTTTAGCAGATCCAAAATGGCGCAATCTCGACCCCAGTGCTTCCACCCGCTCACACGCGAGATACGCCGCACATTCACCCGCTGTCGTGCGAACTTGGATGGACCAATCAGAAACACTTTTATCGTCTTTTGCTGAAACCCCTCCAGAGACAATCTTGCTCCAGGGTTTCCCAGAGCTCTTCATCCCTGGCCGTCATGCGCAGAAGAGCTCTGGGGTCGAGATTGCAAAATGACGCATCCATGCAACTACGCCTTTGCCACACAAAGATTTAGACGATAACGGTGTTCACTCCGCGCCGGTCAAATTTTCGACCGTACCGGCTTTGATCTCGAGTTTGGCGTTAGGTTTTTGAACGACTAAGTAAAAAGTTTTCACACGCTTAGCGCGGTTCCGCTTTTACGGAAAACTTAACACGAATTTTAAACCGGTTGAAGTTAGAGTAGTCCGATGACGTGTTAACCTGAGATGGCCCTGGGGAACACATCGTTAACCTCGTGCAATCAACATCACTGCAACAAAGGAGAAACAGTAGTCAACAGTTCTGTTTTAGTAGCGTATGACTCTCACTCGCGCTTTTTTAACCACTTTTCAGCCATAAATGGCTCTTCCTAGCAAGACGCGAAAAAAAAAAGTTAACATGTTTCAATAGCTACATTCTAGGGTACCAAAAACTCTTGTGTTTTAGGCGCCAGCCCTTCTACGCTACTATAGATCGCGTGCTTGTAGAGTTAATGTTCTCCCTACACATCTTGAAGCGTCAATAAAAGCAGCTTGAAGTAGTCATCTAGTAGAGATATATGATTGAGAAAGTTCGGCAGCCCAAAATTGTGAGAAGCGTGTTCAAAAGTTTGGAATCCATCTTCCTTCTTAGTCTCTTCTATGACTTTGAGAAGCTCCTTTAGGGAGTTTCTGCAAAAAAGGAAACAATTAAAACCAAACAAAACAGATAACAAAACACCAAATGAACTTAAATCTGCTAATTATAGTGCTTAAATTTGTTGACTTCTGAATATTGATCTGTGCTTAACTTATGACTCCATATTGTGTACAGTTTAAATGTACTGGAGAATCCTGTTCAGCCATTCTATAATCATCGTAATATCCGACAATTCCTTTACTTATAAGGCTTCGCTCTTGCTGAATCAGCCACCATCGAATCGATGGTATTTTGCTCCCATCTCGACAAATATGGTAAGCGCCAGTTGGTTATGAAAAATTGGCCGGGGGACTGGAGCCAATCAGAAATGGCGAAATATTTTGAATGAATGCATGCTCTATCTCATCACCTGATTAAACAGGTCAAGTAAATAATCTCAGACCTTACCTTGTTATTTCAACATCTACAATTCGTCTTCTTAGCTTAAGCCTGCAGTCTTCGCAGTTCACCACCCTGCAGCCGTCATCCTTATAAGCCTCCACTGTCTTGCGCGCGAGCGTGGCAAGTGGTAGATACTCCCTATTCATTTTGAGAATGCCATCTGCCAGCACCTGAGCCTCGCCTTCACACAAGCGTGAAAGGATCGTGGGATGTGAGCGGTTTGCGGTCACGATGTTATGGCGATCCAGTAAGAATCGCCCAGATGACTTAGCTTGGCGGAGGTAGGAAATCATTTCGACCCTTGTCAGGGTCTCCGGCGGGTTCATTCTGCGTTTTAACTCTCCCAAACTGATGTTGTACTTGGTTTCTTTAAATCCAGGAAGAGAAAGAAGGCCGTTCACTTGACACACGGTATCTTCGTCGTCGAGAATCGCCTGCCCATCGACAAAGGTCTCTTGATCCGAATCACTGAAGCCCGAATAGTCTGGTCTGACTTCAAAGCCTTTTATTTGTCCTTTACGGGGATTTGCTTCCGGAGAACACAAAACGTTTTCCGTCGGGTTTTGTTCGTCCTCAGATGCTCGTTTGACATCTTGGCGGTCGAAATCATTAGACTGACGCTTCTCCTGGCCTTCGAGTAAAAGCTCTTTTCGAGCGCTTGCGGGAAGTTGCCCGTCTCGGTTGTGTCTTACGTTATTTACGATTCTGTTAAGCCTCAGAATCTTAGCCACATCTTGAGGACAATGGCGGAAAGTTTCAGGAAGAATTCTTGTATCGTTTTCGTGGGTCGTACTGCTAATTTCACCCAAATCCTTATCACCGAGTGCTGTGCAAACGTCGTCGTCATTTAGTGGACTTGCAACATCATTTCGTGATTCCACTTTTTTACAATACGCCACCCGCTCCGTTTCTTCATGAACCTCAAAATTGCTATTGTAATTATCGTCCCCATCAACGCGTTGCACGTCTCCTCTGATAAAGTCGGGATGGAGAGCTTTGTGGTCTTTCTTTTGGAAATCAGTTCTTTCACTGCCTTTCCAAAGTGCTTTCTCGCCGTGTAATAACGTTGGATCGCACTTAGCTTTGGACGATTCCGATGAGGTGTGGTTCAGATTTGAGAAGTTCGAATACTCAGCAGTATCACTGAACGTTGAAGGAGATGCGATAGGGACCTCAGTGAAGCTGTTCAGCAGAGCCTTAGGCGCCTCTGAAACTCTCCTCCTATCGCTTACAACTTTGCCTTCTTGGCACCTCTTATCGCGAATCTCGTTGTACTGCATGAATATGGTTTGCTCTGCTTTGTGTCGTTTGCTTTGCTGAGTATAAGGCCTTTTTCTGTCTCGATACCACTGATATGTCTTCCACACTGGCTCCTCGTCTTTTCTGTTAAAATGAGTGATGTTGACTTTTTCGTTTAGCTGCAGAGTAGAATCAGCTTTTTGTGTGTGACCATTTTTGTCTGACCTACGCGACAATGGCGAGCGTTCTCGTGGAGAATTTGAACCATAATCTTCGTTCATCGTGATAGTTGTGGCCTTGCGTTTATTTTCACCTGCGTTTGTTAAATCGGGAGGTAGCCTTTTAGCATTTTCGTACTGCAAAATTTCTCGCCTCTCACGATTGTCAACTTCTTCCATCAATTTCCCCTCAGTAATTCTTTGTCTTCCGCGGATACGTTCTGCAAAGTATGAATTCGCTGTCGGCGGTGACTGTAAGCGGCTAAAGGAACTTTTGTCAGGACATGATAAGTAACCGCCTCGATTTTGCGAGGCCCTTAGAGGGCTTTTCCCTGCCTCGAAACGCAGACGTCTCAGTTCTTCTTCAGTTGGCCACGAGAAGGAGTGAGATTCAGTTTCACGCGAAGAACCGGGAAATTTTCGGATCTTCTCGGGACGGGTTGGGCCGTCAAGGTGTGACGTGTGTTTAGGTGGAGATTCGCAGTCTGAATGGTTCCCATCTTTCACATTTTCTAGCGATATTTTTTCACTAAACTCATCGACGGAATCGCTTCGACTTTGAAGTTTCTTCCAAGTAGAGGAAAATGGCGCCACATTGTGGGGACGGTTGCACGTTTCGTCAACTGGCTCTTGCTTGACTATAATGCAAGGAGTTTCCTCGTGACGCATAAATTCCTCGTTTCCTGCAAGGAGAAACGATGTATCAAGCACGGATGCAACCCAATATTTCGGGAAAAGTTTTATTATTTGGCGTAAGAATATCCTAGTGAAATTATCTTCTGCTTTGAAAGACTATGCTACACATGCTCAGTATCTCACGTCAATGTTAACGAGGGGGTTTCAAACGGTCCCAATATCAAGCTTGAAATGTTTGACCGGATTGGCTGGAAAGAAGAAAAACTCATCGTTGTCGTGTGTTAGTGAGGAAGCTTAAGCAACGACGACGACGACAACCCACAACGTCTAAAAAACAATTGGTTTTATGAGCAAAACAACAGCTTTGCAAGAGTATCACGCTTTGTATACGTAGTACATTTCTTTGAAGTCCACTGCACGACTACGACGTGAAACCTCCTATAATCTGATAATGCGACGTTTTACGGAGGACGAGGACCGCATACAACGACGAATTTTCTTTTCTTTTTTTGAGCCTGGATAAAGTACTGAAGAATTCAACTCCAGGAAAAATTGTATGTTGACAAATTGAGCGGGTCCAAATAGCAGAAAAAGACGCGAAAAAATGTTTGCAAGCCACGCAAATTAAAAATTTTACCAACGTTTTCACTGCCGACGCTGTCGTTGCTTAAGCTCCCTAGTCAAAAGTTCCAAACGTCAGCAACCCTGAAAACGTCTAGCTCCCTCGCTTAACGTTGGCGCTACCTGCTACCAGCCGACCGGTCAATCAGGTTGGGCTGCCTGTGATTCACTAAAAGAACCTCGACCTCGTGCTTTCTAGACTTGTCCAAATTAACTGCCAAAGCCGCACTAAATGTTCGCTAAGATCCTAGACATTGATATACAAACTTGTATTAAAACGGCTGGGTTATGCTATTTTTAGTTTTTCTTCTAGCGACAATACCTCGTGTTACAATCCATTGAACAAAAAAGCTGTAGCAGAATTAATAAGGCTCAACGCTGCCAATCTATTACAGCGTGACGGTGTAAAATCAATGAAGGAGAAAAAACGCCTCAGGCACTAAGGTGCTTTATGGCGCTGAATATTATATAAACATGATGATGGTGGAATATTTAAAATGGTATGAAGTATTTATGATATACCTTCTATTACAGACGCCATTTTCAAGTCTTCATTTCACTACGATAATCTTTGTTGAAGAACATAACGCACACACGTGCCCGTAACAGTTTACCTATAGAACTTACCAGAAACTTCATTTAAGTTACTTTTTATAGTATGAGAAAGTTTTAAAAGTTTCCACGTGAATTTTAAATTTTTAGTGCAGCGGACCATCGAGAATCAACGAAGCTTCCTTACCTTGTTTTGCTTGCTGTATGATTTGCTTGTAGTAGCTTTTACTGCCAGCGTTATCACGTCTCTCCGACACCGGGCTTAAGGCGGCGCCCCTCTCAGTCTTTATTCTAACTAAGACTTTGTCTTGTGAAGTCATCGCTGACACTCCTTTGCTGCTAACCCACCGTGTAGCAGAGGTATCTATGAGAAAAAATTGCTTAACAACTTCAATCCTTGTATTGGTGCTGTTGGGATAGGGCGATTCCACAATAAGTAGCTCTGCCTTGCCTAGTTTTCAAATTTTTGCAACCCGCCGGCAGTCAAGATTATTCGCCCAGGCTTATTATGCAAAATTAAAGATTTTAATGGCCGACAGTCAGCTTTATTGTAATTGATTCAACCCCCAGGAGACAAAAGTTATATATGCACATTAAAATCTGTGTTTTAAAATAGCCCCAGGGCTTTGTATGTTATATTGATTATACTGCTTTACAAGGAGAACGTGCCGCACACGAAAATAAGCTGATGCGTAGAAAGGAAATACGGTCGTTCCATTCAAGATACTTTGGAAACAGAAATCACTCCTAGTACTCCAACAAACAAATTACATATTTACAGGATATCAAATTTATTATGAGGGGATTATTTCTGCGCTGGAACTTTACCGACCCCTGCGAAAGCGGTATATTCGTGGCCTTGGCCTATGAATATGGGCAATATTGCTCGATTAAAACTGTGGAATAACAATACAAAAAGAGGCCTGATCCACAGCCATTACTAAAGACAGGGACTGTATATTATATAGAGATAATCATTTTTTTACTGTTAGGAAAATCTTGTATTATCCTTTTTTTGTAGCCATTCACTTTGTAGATAGATGGTCAACCTTTCAAAAAAGCCTCTATTTAAAGGTACATTGTCAAGCATAGCAGGAACCTGATTTCATGATCATTAACAAGGGGTTTGCCTCTAAGTGGCATTCAACTAAGTCATTTAAACACAGCCTTAGCTACAAGTAGTTTTTCGCTTTAGTTCTTCACGCCGCCAAAAGCCTGAATTGCAATTTGTACAGAGACTACCTCGCATACTGATTTCGCCGATCGCAAACAGGAAATCGAACAAGGCGTCCATCGATTTCCAACACTAACGGGACTACGAAAAACCAGCGGAAGACACATCAGACCCGCTTTGTATTTTCTTTTCTTTTTTTTTTTTTCGTTTCAACTTGATCGGGCATACATACAGTTGTTACGTTATCAAACCTGTGTAGAATGGGTTTTATCATTTGGCTTTCGTACAATGTATTAATAGCAAGTGCTTGAGGCTGTTTTGCTGATCACATCGTAAACAAGTGTTTCATATCACTGATGTCAGCCACAAAGATCAACAACGCCCTTTTAAAATCTGCATAACAAAAAACTAGTTCTTGCTTAGTTTCTTAAACTCTTCTTGACTAACAGTAATGATCGTAACCCTACAACTTATTTGCCAGATTTGTGTCAGACTCTACCTCCCGGTCCGGCTTAAAACAAAAGCCGCGCTGGAAGATATAAAAAATTTCTTAACGAACACGTCTGACACAAATATTGATCAAACACAGCTAGCCCTCAGGGCATGCTAGGCTTTTACGACTGATTATATTGCAAGTATACGTGAGAAACTCAATGGGATCCAAGGCCTCGTGGCGCCAGAAGTGCTGTTACTTATAAAGCCTCTATTTTTAAACTTCAAATTAACCACGTTTTCTGAGAACACTTCTCGCGATTTACATGAGTTTCAATGATACTTAACTGAAGCACTCTTAATGGCTTTTTTGGAAAAGTTGGGTGACCAGGAGACCATAATAGATGGCTTACGGTAATTCAAGACCGGGTACAAAAAAGTTTCCGGAACTTTCCTTAAGAAAAACACTGTACAAAGGTCAACGCGTATACTGTTGAGAACCGAAAGCTTGGGCAATTATTTTTCTCTTCGGTTATTTGTACAGTAAATGACTGCAACTGGCTTTGTTTGTAATATTCCAGACACTGGATTCCAGTCTTTGTCAGTGGAACTTGGATTCTGGATTCCAATCGATGGTGAGATTCCGAGTCCCTAGAGCTGTATTGCAGTTTCCAACGCGCCGGATTCCGGATTCCAAAAGAAAAAATTTCCCGGATTTGGGAATCCGGATTTCCTTATATGGGGCGAACATAATGTATGATGAAACATTTTGTTTTTACTCTCTCGACAGTTGGAGAAACTGTGATCACAGTTAGAAACTGCGCGCGAAAGTTTTCAAGAACTTTAACGTTCCTCGCACCGTTTCTCTGAACCCCTGCACCTGGTTCACCGCTTATATCTGTATGATG
The DNA here is from genome assembly GCF_958299795.1 of Porites lutea. Classification (NCBI taxonomy): domain Eukaryota; kingdom Metazoa; phylum Cnidaria; class Anthozoa; order Scleractinia; family Poritidae; genus Porites; species Porites lutea. Next base: position 6,006,294 of record NC_133205.1, read on the forward strand.
CCAAATAGAGATACTTTTATGTCCCCTAAATTTCATTAAAAAGTAAATTTTTTCAAGCTGAATCTGCCAATTAAACGAAAATCTAAAACGATATGATGTTGGGCAGCTATTAAGGGTTTATCTTATCAAAAATGAGCTTATCTTGGGAAAAGAAAAAAGATAAACAAACAAACCAAAGTTATAAAGCTCTTTCAGATAGTTAAAGCTTGACTTTTTTCACAAACCCCATTTTTGGTGACGTCATCCGTCGTGACGTCATAAGTTGACGTATCACTTGGCCAAATCAAATGATCTGGTAAGTTTGGTGAGGAAACATAATAAAATACGTAAAACTAGCCTAAATTATTGAGCACTTTGAAAGTTGTTTGGTCACATTGTGTTGTATTTTGTAATAAAACAGTAAATCGCCACCAATTATCAGCCTGGGTGCTGACGTCATTTACACATGGAAGAAAATTGGTTAGATCTGCTCACAGGTTACCCAATTTTGCCACCGGTCTCTCGACTTGTTTTATAATTATCGATTAAATCAAGTGAAGCACTATCATGTGAAGTTAAATAACTGAAAGACAATATTAATCTAAGAAACAAGAATAATCGACCATTTAGTGACTGAACCGTGAATTAAAATTCTCCAAACTGATCTCCATACTTTTCCTTAGAAAATCAGTTTAGAGAATCTGATAAAAGATTTAATCAACTATATTCCCTCTGGTGATCATTTTAAGAATTCTCATAATCTCTTCTCCTGATGTTCTATGAGTATTGTTAAGAGAAAATTGATGTTGCTCTCGGGCGGATTTAAATGGTTGATAGATTTTGATCTGTTGAAGGAATTTATGACAGTTCACTATGAGGTTAATCGTCAGTAATTCTGACATCCATTTTCCTATTTTTTTGCAGGCCCGATGGAATTTGGCTCATATTCTAACCAGCTCTATAGAGATCAGACTATCAAACGGTCACTTCAAAAAAAATTGACTAGATAAGTTTTAAAAGTAGACACCATATCATGTTAAATAAGGGCATACTGTCCCCTGAAAAAAACCTGCATCTCATCAATCCTCCCAGAGGAATTTAAGGACCTTCAAACCCTTTTATTTTTGGACTGCGTGACTCATTATCTGTTGTAACGTAATAATAAAACTAATTTTGAGTGTTTAAAGTCAGTCCTCGCCTCTCCTCTATGCCTTCTCGTGGCCGTCCGTTTAATCAATGCAAGGCTTTTACATCTATTTTCTCACACCGGCGCAAAGACACGTGGCATGGAAGGTCTTTTCCCTGCTGAACCCTGCACTGGCAAAAATATTTTGAATGAATTATAATTATATCAGGTACACACTCCATTGTCGGATCGCCGCTACGCATTGACAATTGACATGAATAAAAAAAGGGCCGAGAAATTGCAGTTTTTGTCGAAAAAATAAAGTGACACACGACGCGGGCTATCCTTAGTAAGGCTTTGCTGCTGCTGTACAGTCGTCGGTCACAGAAATGGCGCATTCAAGACATTGAATATACCCAGGCTTTTCTTTCAAAGCCGACGCTAGTATTGTTGTAGATGAGGTTTAACCATACAAAAAGGCTACAAGTTATTTCCCACGCAGTCTCTTACCTTCAATGAAGACAACCATACATCCAAGGAGCTTCTTGTGCGTTCAATTGAATTTCAAACGAATTTAAATTACAAAGAAAGCTATGAAATAAAAAAGGTGCTTTGCCACCGAAATATAGTAAACACAGAGAGCTACAGAGTAGCATGGCCAGTCGGCTATTCGATTTATCTCTTTTTTTTTATGGAGTCCGGAAGCTTACCCTTAGGGCATGCTAGCCAGAGGGCGAATACCATGCGTAAGGAAAATTGCCTTTCGCCGCAGCTTTCAGCTGCTAATCTTTTTGCCTACGGGTAAATTAGTCTCCTTTGTTGATGCGGCGCCTGAGGAATTTTTGAAATATCAGCCCCAAAGTCCGTTTCCTTTATCAATTTTGAAAAAGGCCTCGCTCGGTGAGATTAAACCATCTAATCACTATCTGGCTAGCCAATGCATAAATACATCCTGAATGAACTAGATTAATTCTTTAAAGTAGCGCTGACTTTGTTTAAATTTTGCCGAAATTCCATATTTTGTCTATTGTGAGCTGTCAGGCAATATTGTGTCTTTTCAAGAGCCATAACCCATTATGGCTCTTGGTCTTTTCAAATAATATTAAAATTAAAATTAAAATTAAAATTTATTTTCTTACAGCCAGAATTCTCTCATTAAGCAGTGGAAAGAGATACGAAAAGAAGTATAAAAGTACTGGTTGAGCGCCGAAAATAAATGAAATAAATCAATAATAAATAATTAGTAAATTGTTGATACACTGACCGCGGGAAACGGGCCTTAGAGTGGGTGAAGGGCTCTCTCCTCAGTCCGAAGGGGCCTCTTTGCGTTGTGGGGAGGCTGGGAAGAGGGAAACAAGGAAGAGCGCTGGAGACGATGGGAAGGGACGATCGTACCCCACGAAGGAGAGTAGGTGAGGGGCATGCGCAATTCCGAATGCGGAGAAGGCTGAAATGTACTAAGAAGGCCGGTTCGGAGCATGCTCCCCGGGAAAATTTGAATTTAATGCAATTGTCTTCTTCTGAAATGGATAGGAATACATCTAAAACTGTTATCCTTTAGTAATTATAGCTGAGGGATCATAATCTCTTGTTATAGCATTGCACTTTTAGATTGTTGCTATCGACGACGAGCTTCACGTGTAAGTCAAAAAGCTGGGAGCGTTCCTGGCATTGACAAAGATGAATTAAAAGGTTTTAAATCCTCTGGTCTGGTGGCTCAAAATTTAGAGAGCTCTCGAGCTGACGACAGCGACTTCGAGTCATTTCCAACTCTTTCAGTCTCAGATTCCCGGAAAAGAGAGAACAACGCCTGAGTTCAGAAAGATACGAGAACTGAAAGATTTGATCATTTCACGTAGTAGTTTTACAAGGACGATAAAGAAATTTACAGAAAAGCAAGATGCACGTTTAGATTTGTTGCTCAGCTGTGTTGCTCACTGTATATACCTGCTGCTTTTTACTTTTTGACGACTGGGTCGGTGTTATGTTGCAAGTGAACTATGGGACTGTTTTGGGGACCTGACAAATGCAGAAGAGACTCGCCAAAAGTAAAGACGAATAAAGCATTAACTGGTACTTCTTTATAGCAATTTTGATTCCAGATTGTTTTTCTCTAATAAGGGGTTTAAGACGGAATTCATCAGGAAATTGAGTAAATTAATTTTCATTGAACAAAAACCTTGCATCAGAATAATCTAAACAATACTGTATTCTTTTTTACATTTTTCAAGGGCTATAGATTAGCCAGAGTATCAGGCTTTTCTAAGGGACTAGGGGAGAGGAGATTTCCATCTTTCCCCTTTTCCCCAGAAACGCCTGATACTCAGGCTAGCTATAGATATAATTAGTTATTTGTAATAACACCAAATACTATTTCTCATGAGATCCCGAATTGTCAAATTTCACAAGAATTGTGAAAACACGGGTAAAATTCTGAAATTTTCATGTGTAAGGTGTCATTTTGTGAAACGTGACATTTATTTCCGCGGGCTCTGATGAGAAATTTTCTTAGGTGTTACTACAGATGACTAATTATATCTATAGCCCTTGAAAAATGTAAAAAAGAATGCGATATTATTTAAATTATTCTGGTACAAGGTTTTTGTCCAATAAAAATTAAAAGTTACTCAATTTCCTGATGGATTCCGTCTTAATAATTCCAATTTCCTGCGCAAGTATCTGCCACGGGCCTTTTACGTGGAAGACCCCCGGGGCTCCAACTGCCTTTCTCTCTGACTCCGTCCCAGTGGGGTCCGTATAAGGAAGTTGGGCTTGGTGGAAAAATCTTGTAACTCCATTGATCTTCTAAGAAGCAAGCAAATTTTATAACACTAATCATCTATCAAGATTCCAGCTCAGTGTTTCAAGGGTTTATTGTCACTTTTTGTTATTTTTCGCTTTTCGACAAATCCTCACACCCTAGTGATACCGTAATGATCTAATAGACCCCCACTCTCAAATAAACGCCACTTGTCTAATGAACGCCCCCTCTACAATGTTAGGTTGTTAATCAGACGCCCCACTCTAATAAACGCCCCCTGTCTAATAGACACCCCTATGACAATTACTCCAAAATAGCACTAAAGGAATTAGCAAAAAGGAGCGCGAAATCATTTCATTTGATCAGTTTCTGGCTTGATTAAGAAGGGTTCACTTAAGTTCCCTACTAGTTTCTCTAATAAGTAATCTTTTAATTAAGCAGTTTGGTTATAAAACTATGTTCACCACTCTAGTTAATACCTTTGACGTAGAAAGATCTTGCTTATGGACATTAGTGATGACCCGTCGTCGTCACAGGTCGAAGTGACTGTGCCTACCACATCTTCCCTTTTTTTCACTTTTTTTTTCAGGGGTAAAGTGATTATTTGATATCAAGGCGGTGCCTTGCGTGGGTCTAGGGTACCTTTTGAACTTGCCCTTTTGAGGATCCGCAATTGTTTTTTAATTATTCTTGTTACTCTTGTCTTGAGTCTTATGTCGTCTTGTTAATTCTTTCACGATTGAAGTATAAAGTTTCTTGTTTAATGTCAAGTTCAAAGTAGTAATAACAACAACTTTAATAATAGACAAACGATGGCAACACAATGACCCTTGGACTTTCAAAAAAGTCCGTCGTCCGATGGCGCGGGACGAAGGACGACCTCTCGCGACTTCGTCGTTTCCTTGGCCTCTTCGCGGCCTATAAAGCTCGCTGCGTTCGCTAAGAAACTCGGGAGGTCGACTTCTAGCAAGCCTAAATGACCGTGAGCGAGTATTCTAACATCGATTTTGAGATCTGAAAAAGCGATGCGGACCTGTAGACGTCTTTGTTGCGCTTGTTACAGTTATGAGAATAAACGCCTCTCTCTTTTAAGTGCGTCCTGTCTATTCTCTATTTTCGAATTCCCCATAATACACTCTGTTTGCCCCCCAAATTTTGCATAAACCATTGTTTTTAAATGCTCCTGGGAGTATTGCATTTTCCCAAGAGCATTTTAAGACAATAAGTTATGCAAAATTTGGGGGTCAAACAGAGTGTATTATGGGGAATTCGAAAATAGTCAATTAAACGCCCCCTCTTGCACCCCCAAAATTAAATAAACACCCTGGGCGTCTGGTCACCCCAAGAACAATGAAAGGCCGCGTGATCGCGGGTTAACCGAGATATATTAGGTGCCCCATACACCACGTATCTACAAAGATGGAGCACGCGCATTTGCAGCATCCGCCATCTTGGGTATATTCCTCGTAGTTTCGCTTTAAAACATGATCAACAGCCTTTTTGTCATAAATAATGTTGGGTAGGTATCATTTGAAACTTGAAATTGAATGGTCAATTAACCTCTCCAAGCTCTAGCCCATCGCTGCATTAATTTTAAGTAACTTTTTATTAAATTGTAACCTTACGTTTTTGTCATCTCATAGGGACATTTTCGTTGAAAAACATTGGAAAAGTGTGATTGGTCGGTCTGTCTGCGATCATTTCTTTGAAGCTTTGTCCAAGGTGAGGTATACCTTTTGTTTTACATATTATTTTCTGTCCAATTTATAGCCATGCACTTTGCAATATTTTATTTTTACGTGTGTCGTTGTAAAATTAAACTGAAGCTTACTTGCATGATATGTCAGTGGACTCAGGTCCTGCAGGTTTAATTTCTTGTATTTTTTCTGTTATTATATTCGCTTTTTATGGTCCTGTAGTGATTTTATTACAAATAGTTACGGTGAATCATGAGTCTCTGCCCATAACCAGTGAGTCCAAATTGGGCCTTATGTAAGCAGACAGTTAATCTTGAGACCGACTCCAAAACTCTTTTAATTACAGTTTAAGGAAATTAAAATATAATCCTATATGTACAAAGCACAAAAAAGACTAAATAAATTTGCAGCCACGGAAATCACGCAAACAGGATATTCTGCCAAAAATCTTCAAATCAATTGATCATTCTTTGCATCTTACGGGACACATGCCATGATATATTTTGCGTCTGTGGGAATTTCTTGCATCAGGGACGCAGGACGCAGAGGTAACAAAATCACTGGTTTGTAAAAATTTTCTGAATTTCTTCTTCGATGATTAAAAAAAGAAAAAACTTCAGGAGCATCAATGAGGCCCCCGCAGATGGGGGACGTCCCTATTCTGAATTTCAAAACTGGTCGTTTGCCATATTAAGGAGGTCACCATGGTCCTGTCAGTGTTGACTGTCGTATTCACAATTATTCTTGTTGCTGTTGGAGTTTCAACCTACTGTTATGTTGCATGTTGCCATTATGGCGCTCTTTCAAGGCCACATTTGCATGTCAGAATTTTACCCTAAAAGGCACGGTTGTTCAAATGATGAACAGTTCTATCCACTGGATAAATCACTCTTCAGCGGATAAGTATTAGGGAGACCAATTGCATTGTCTGCTAGATAGAGATTTATCCAGTGGATAGCAGTATCCAACATTTGATCAACTGGAGCCAGGATCTTATCAGCTGTATGCAAATTAAATCCTTTCTGCTCTGCATTTTTTTGTAAGAGCTGATATATTATTGTAGACATATGTTTTTCGTCAGGCAAATTCACCAGAAGATGTGCCACCAGTAATAGCTGCTCCTCATCATTACCTCATAAGTATCTACAGGAATGAGCTGTTCTTCCTAGCAGTTGTACAGACAGAAGGTACAAGTTTAAAAATAGTTTTAACAGGGCTGTTTTTAAGACTTATAGCTGAAGGTATGAAAGTATCTAAGGGTCATGCTCATAGTGTGTGTATGTGTTCTGCCCACAGGCAGGTCCTTCCTCTATATAGTTCCCGATCTAAGGTGCACCTCTTGGCGGCTGTATAAGGGCCGTCTTCCTTCACTTTATCCAGCATTCCTGCTCGAGACCTTCCAGGTGGTCTCTTTCTTATTAATCTCCCCTCAATAACTAAAGATAACCGTGCCAAAGGGAATGACCAATACTGTCAGACCAAGACCAAGATATGTTTAAGTCCTTCCCCCAAAGCCACATCTCACAGCTCTTCAGCCTTTGCTCATAGTTGCCGGAGGAAATTTTGTGCTTCCTCCAATTCCAAATGCATCCATAACTACATACAGGGCACTAGGGGACTACCCAAAATGTGAAGATTAACTGGTTGCTTACATGAGGTGATATCTAGCCTGGAGAGCAGGCATTTTTTAACGGAAACTCAGACATACATTGATCGCGGTGGCCATCTTGAAAAGCCAAGGAAAAGAGTAAGGGAGGAGGGGCAAGAAAGGGGGGAGGGAACTTCTCCCTTAAAATCAGTTTTTGACTTGTCACAATTCTCTGGTAGTACATATATATTAACCTCCCAAGATGGCGGGATAGCATTATTATTGCTGAAAAAAAAATCATTGATTGTGCTGCAAAATACGCCTGCTTTGCAGGCGAGGTGGTATCTTACAAGAATCTAACCAAAGGGGGTCTTGTCCAAGAAGAGTTTCAGACACATCTACTTTTTGGTAGAGAATTTAAGATAAATAACATGTAACTAACAAGACAGTGTTTAATGAAAGTTCTTCTCTAAGTGTGAGTAGCATACCATGTTGTTAGTAGTATGTACAGCCAACAAAGAGACTATGTTGGGTGTCAAAAGGTTGCTCACAAGAGGTTTAAAACAATGGAAAACTATAAAACTGTCAGAAGTGGTCAGAGTTACTTAAGAGAAGTGGAAGTGGTTCTTATTACAAGGCTTTGACTGGGAAAATTTTTATGTGTTGGATACATGTAGGTGGTTGCTTTTCGGAGGTGATCACTTATGACAGGTGGTCGCTCATGTTGGTTCAACTGTGTGTACAGGCTGAGCCCTTTGCTATAAATTTTGTTTTATAACATGATCTAAAGAAAAAAGTGTTTGAATTTGCTACCAGACAGTGAGGGGAATGACTTGTTTATTGTCATCTGACCAGTAATATTTTAAATTATGTGGTACTCTGGACTTTATTGGCGCTTTTTTCAAACCGTCAAAGAAATTGCCAATGCTTAAAAAAACTGACATTTATTGTAAAAAAATCTTCTAAAATAATACAATGGAAGGGAAATGTAGCCAAATTAAAGTGCCATCATTATTTTTTTAGGGTCCTGTGAGCTCTGTGGATTAGTTCATACATGTATCTTACACATATGTAATTATTTCATACCCAGGGTGTGGTTTCAATCCCTTCCTAATGTCCTTTGTGTGTTTGTTTTTTTCAGTGCCCCCTCTCTTTGTTATTGAGTTTTTGCATAGAGTTGTGGACACTTTTACAGAATACTTTAGTAGTTGCACTGAGACGTCTATCAAAGATAATGTTGTCATTGTATTTGAGGTAAGGAAAAAGGGCAAAGAATCATGTCAGTATTTATTATAAGTGTTGATGCTATAGGTCAAATATGTGTTTGGTTCAATAAGTATTCCTACGCATGGAAGAAATAATAATAACAAAAAATAAAATAAAAAATCACTGATGGTCACACTTAGTTGATTTACCATAATAGTAGTATAAATTTTTGTTAATATTATGTTGTATGTGTTGTACTGTAGTTGATACAAGTAGGTCACTTCGATGATTGTTGCATGTATTTATGTTTTTCTTTCCAATGAAGGAGAATACAATGCCAATGCATAAATGATTAGGAAATCATTTTGAATGTGACAGCTTTAGCATACTGAAAGATGAAATATTGCAGAGTCATTTCTGGGCTAGTAAGGCAAATGACAGAAAATACCCTGTTGAATGCACTCCTTCATTGTTTATAGTTAACACTTTGTACCTTAAAGATACATTTCTGATCATTGGTTTGTTTTTGTAGTTACTTGAGGAGATGTTAGATAATGGGTTTCCTCTGGCAACAGAACCTAACATCCTGCGTGAACTTATAAATCCTCCAAGCCTTGTAAGACAAGTTGTTAACACAGTAACTGGTGGATCACAGTAAGCAGTTTTTAATCATTTGACTCACAATTTTTGTGTTACAGTTTCCATAGAAACTTTAACACTATGCAGTCATGTCGTGTCCGTATGTCTAGTCGTAAGAACAGCAAATCCTGAAGGCCAGATACAAACAATATAGTAATTATTACTGTATGATTCAGTTCACAAGCAAGGAGAGTCTATTATGTTGTAGTCATTGCTTCTAAATGTCATTTTATCAGTTTATTATTAAAAAAAAATAGGCTTTATTTTCTTCGACAAAACTGGTTACATTTCATGCTTATATGACACAGCAAGCCAATAAAATCGCAAGTCCCCAACAGACAAAACAAAAACTGAAATAATGTGCTGAGTAGAGACCTATTTTTTTTTCTTTATTACAAACAGCTCGACTAGTTTTTGTGCTTAAAACTGTTAGGCCATCATGTTTGTCTGCCATCTTGGATTACATGTATGTGGAGAGCACACTGCTATTGTGGGTAGACCAAAGAGGGACAATGTCTGGAGACAGAGGGTTAAAAACTCAACTATGCAATGATTTCCAGTGCCAAAAATAGTGCAAAAGGGACTGACAACTCATGGTCTAGATTTTTATTTAACAGTTTTTCTCAGTAGATACATGTATTGTATCCAACGTTGCATACTGACAGAGTTGCTAAATTTTTATCTTAGTGTCAGTTCTCATCTGCCTACTGGTCAACTTTCCAATGTACCATGGAGAAGAACGGGTGTAAAATATACGCATAATGAGGTACCTTCATTTGCTGTTATGAAAAATACTGTATTTACAGAGTGACTACTGTAACAGGGGTCACCTAGACAAAGTTGACCAATTGGATTACAGGAAAATAACAATACATTCCAAGAAAGTTGGTTGTGGGCCAATAAGCAGCTCGTAAGAGAACAATAAGTTACTAGAAGTACAAAAGTTAAATTTTGATAGCAAATATTTTTCAGGAAAAAAAAAATGTTTTACCAGACATTGTTTTTTGTTCTAAACTTTACATATAACACCCAGGAGACATATTTGTTTGACACTTGTAAGCTGTTATTTTGTTAATTTTTTGCTACCATTGCCACATTTTGCAATAACAAGCAATCTTAAGTGTAAGAGAAGAAAAGTTTGAAACAGAGGAAGGTCAATTCATTATAATTATACTGTTTCACTTAAGAAGTTGAAATTTCAGAGCCTGAAAAAAATTCAGGCTTGAACAGGATTTGAGCCCATTACCTTGTGATACTTATTTTAATAATTTATTAAGGATTTATAATTTTTTATGCTGGCTGCAAATGTGCGACTGTGGCAAATTAAGTAGCCTCTTACAAAAGTTCTATTCCTTGCAGGTTTATTTTGATGTCATTGAGGAAATTGATTGTATAATTGACAAACATGTATGTATGACATGCTATGATTTGTATAGAACCTTTAACAGAGCCTCTCATTTATATTGCATACCACAAATAAATTTGAAGTCCTCATTAACATCATTTTTTTGTGTGATTGGGTATTCAGTTCACCATTAGTACTTCCTTGTTTTTGCAGGGCTCAACAGTTTTTACAGAAATTCAGGGAGTGGTAAGTCGATAAGCTTAGATGAATGATAGTAGCAGTCATATTTACTTCTAACAGTAAGTACAGTATAAATTGAATTAAAAAAAATAGAGCGATTGAAAGAAAAATAGTAGAAATGTTTCAGTGTTAGGGGCGTGTTATGAGGTCTGAAACTGAGAATAGTGAGCTTAAGCAAAAGACATATTTTAGGGATGCACATCAACTGGAAATGGGGCCTTTTCCCTTTCAATATGCCCTGACAGTACCAAATTTGTATCACTACATGCACATGTAAGTGTCTTTACTATTGTAGACACAATTATTTGCCTTAAAATGTGGGCAAAACAATGCCCAAGAATGCAAAAAGTCCATTTCTGTTTGAAGTGCCTCATTCAAAAATGTTGTTGGGTAAGCTCCTTAATGATGTTCTTATACTTAGACAGTTTTCCACAATGTGGTGAGTTTGATTGGTCTCTTTCTTGTTCTGTAAGGTTTTTCTAGACTGTCCCCAATTACTTTCCTTCAGGAATAGAAATTACTGTATTTATTTGAATAAACGGCCAACCTTGAATTAGCACCCGCCTCGAATAAGCGCCCATCCTAAAGGCAGAAAAAGTTAATAAGCGCCCAGCCTCAAATAAAGCGCCCACCCCCACCCCACCCCACCTCCTTCCCACTTCCACTCAAACTCAAACAAGTGCCCACCCCCTTCCCCAGGCTACCACCCAAAAAAAGGAATAAGTACCTTGCTTTTTTACATTTGCTTTTTGTTATTACCATGTTTTGTTGCAAAATATACATACTACGCTTGTTGAAAATGATGAAAATCCGTCCACCTCGAATAAGCGCCCACTCAAGGTCCAAAAATTTAATAAGCGTCCAGGGTGATTAATCAAATTAGCACGGTAATAATGAAATTAATGAACAATGTTTGCCCATGGGTGGAAGCACTTTTAACAGGTTTTTCTTAATAACAGATCGACTCATGCTGCAAGCTGTCAGGAATGCCAGATCTGTCATTATCTTTTGTAAACTCAAGGTTGCTAGAGGATCCTAGTTTTCATCCTTGTGTGAGACTAAAGAGATGGGAAGTAAGAACTAATAATAAATATTAAATCATAATCATAACTATAAATCTGATTGGCTATCAACTGTCCTGATTTCAGCAGTAATAGGACAGTACACATCATGCCTGTAATTGGATAGTGTGCACCATCGGATGCACGTGCTCAAATGGCTTTTTTTCACTGCTGCATGTAGCTAAAAAACACTCGGAATTTCTTGTGTTTTAATTAGAAATAAGCCTAAAATGTAACAAATTTTGTTGTAGTTATGATTAATTGGTAGCAGAACTTTGTGTCGTCCATTATCATACTTGTGATTAAACAAATCGGACTCCCGCTAAGCGGTCGTCCGATTTTGTTAGTCACTTGTATAGTACAGACTGAATTGAACTCCACTCAGTCCTGTTACCATTATGGATTATTATTATTATTATTATCATTATGATTATTATTATCAAATTTGAGAATTATTTATTAATTCTTAGATTTTTTGTCCATATGCGATTAAAAAACAAGTACAGTATGTGGTCCTTGGTCCGCGTGTAAAAGTCATTAACTTGAATATCTTACCCGAATCTTCATGTAACGAGCTGAAATACTCCCTGAAGATAGCTTTTATGTTCCTGTCGATAATCCTGAAGTTTCAAGTTCCAGACATAAATATTTTGCAAAAAGGCGACCGTTTTCGATGGTCCTTGGTCCGCGAATCTGGTCCTTGGTCCGCATCTCAGGTAAGCAGCACGATAAAAACTTAAAAATGTTATAGTTTCCACACGAAAATGTGATTTTCACAGTATTTCTTGTATTTTTTTCTTTTCTTGATGCAATTAAGCTAAAGTTTTTTTCGGAAGATGCGGTGAGCATAAAATAATCCGCTTTTCTTTCAAAGACTTCTGACAACAGTCTCCTCGAGTCTCCCACATGAGCGTCGACGAGCGGTTTTTAGCGCGGTCGAAAATAATTACCAAAAACTCTGTATGTACTCGAGGTATTAAAAAAGAGAACTTGTAGACATGTATAGGGACGACTTCCAAAACATTCTTCGAAAACAAAGGCCGTCGCTTTTTACTTTGGAAAGTTTTATTCAACCAATGTCATAGGACGCGGACCAAGGACTGCTAAGCGAAATTTGGTGATATTTTTCAAGAGTCGCTAAAACAAAAAATTCAGCGTCTACAGCAATATGCTTCCAACAGCAGAAATAAGTTGACCTGAAAACCTGTTCTGCAAAAAGGCAAGTCTTCCCGTTGTGTTTTAGTTATTTGCAGGCTAAGTAAACATGACCACGTAATTTACGGTGCCACAAAAATCCAAACTCCAAGAAAGACAAATTAACCTACCTGTCAACAAACTTTATTTTCGCGTCTTCACCCGCAGCAAGAAGGCTGAAACTTCATCATATGAAAGAATGCTAATCAGTAAATCACGATATCTTTCATTATTCAACGTATTTTTTTTCTTGATGAAATATTTTATCATTTTCGGAAAAGACGCGGACCAAGGGCATCGGGGACTTGCGCGGACCAAGGACCACATACTGTACTAGTGTTCACAACAAACTTGCTTATGTAATACAATCCACATCCCATGTACGCCTGACAGTTTCATGCATTGTTATGGAAGCCAAAAAAAAAAAAGAAAGGCAGGTTAAAAATTAAAGGGTGCACAATCCGGAGTGAGAAGCTCACCTGTAAAAATGCCATGTTTTTATTATTTTTATTTTTACCCTCAGATTGTTGGCATTCAATTCATGATTGGTTTCATTGAATAAGTTAAAATTGCATGCAGTGGCTTTTACAGCCTTTAATTGCCAAAAATTTTTTTCCAAATAATCAACATAATGCTATTTGAATCTCCTGATCGGCCTTTTTTCTGTTCCTCAGCACATCCCCTGTGCTTTTGCAAATCTGTTGTTTTCCTTTCTTCTATTCTCTGTCATACATGTACCTCCCATGCAACAAGGAACATGAAATATCATTAATTTTTAGTAAAACAACAGATGATATCTAAATCTTTTCTTGATGGAAAAACTATTTCTTTGCAGAGTGAGAAGGTCCTGTCATTTGTCCCCCCTGATGGAAATTATAGACTTTTATCCTATCACATAACTTCTGGGTAAGTCTTGTTCTTTTGCTTTGTTAATTTAAGAAGAACTCAAGTTAATCCACAGTTTCACACTTCCTTGTGAATCCTTTGAACCTCTAGGCTTTCAAGGCAAGGCTGAAAATACAGTTTTTGCGATCATTTCATTTACTTCTAGTTTTTCTAGTTTGCTTTGACTGCACCAATATGTGGCAAGTACAAAACGCATGTCACAGGTAACGAGTGCAGGCTAAGAGCACAGATCAATGTGCTGCGGAGCAAATGATGACCTCTATTAGAAAAACGTTAAAAACGCTGGTCCGATCAGCGCAAAACCAATTGATTTCTAGTGAAATTTGCCTTGAAAATAACCACAAAATCGGTGGTTTTTTACTGATTGCTTTTTGGTGAAGTTTGCTCCGAAAACTCCCACGAAATTACCGCGAAATTGGCCGATTTGTCTGCAAATTTGTCCCCAAAAATCCCGTGAAATTTGACGTTTTCTTCCGCGACCTGTCAGAAGCCCTGATTAGGGGGGGTTAGGAGACAAAGAAAATGAGAATCAACCTAGGTTGACCTGTACTTACAAACAATACTGAAGGTGTCTCCTAGTCCTATTATCATCACCATCCAGACAAGAGTGTTCCCTTAAGTGGAACTGTCTATCTCAGTGTATTTACTGTATCAATAGAGCAGTGGCCTGGACTTGTAACCTGTGACCTATGTATTGCACCTGCCAACTAATGTGTTGTGTTCATTTGTTGCACAGAACTGTTGCAATTCCTGTGTATGCAAAACCCCAAATATCTTACCATGAGGTAAGTCAAATTCTGTGTGTTGACAGGATAAAAAAAACTCTGACTTTTCAACATCGATAATTCATAGCATGATCAGCAAGGTTTTGTTATTGCTTGATTTCAACAATCCAGAGAGTAAGAATAATGTTTATGGCAAATGGCTAATGTCCGTTCATTGCATCATGTGACCAAGTTAACCCTTTGCTTAGCCTGCAAGCAAGCTCTTCTGTTTGGGTGAGCGAAGCAAGCCGCGTGAGAATGTGCAAGTGAGCACCCCCCGCTTTCGTGTCTCCTCTTGTGTGTCTCTTGCGCGTCTACTTTTCACGATATCCCCCAAATGGAGAGCATGCTCGCAGGCTACCCTTTACTAGTTGTTTACAGTTCAACTTGAATCTGACGTACACCATAAACCATAAACGTGGTTCTAAATCTCTCTAAAATCTAAAATTCTGGAAACTACATATAGTTAAGAAAAGTTTGGGAGGAGTTCTGCACAGGTGTTAAACATGTATGCAACTTGTAAGTTGTTGCAACATTATCAGATTATCTATTTTTTTCACTGTCATAGGGTGGCTCTGGAAGGTTTGAACTTACTGTTGGTCCTAAACAAACCATGGGAAAAACAGTGAGTATAATTTATGGTTTTAATGTTTGTTAATGCATTTTAATGCAGTTTAAAGGAGTTAAAACAAAGAGTATTGTAGCTGCACTTTTTAGTGATTGTTTTGTTGGTGCCTAGACTGTCATTTACCACACTGCTCATGTGACATATAAAGGTTTTGGCAGCATGAGGCATTTTCCTTTAGTACACTGTAGGTGCCCAATACAGACTTTCACTGACCGTAATTTGGAATATAATACAGATTGCATGGATTGTGGGGGTTAGGGTGGGGTGCAAAAAGCAATCTTTTAAAAGAAAGGACTTTACTCAATCAAGTGTGACCACCTGCATTTTAGATTTTTATTACAAGCATAATGTTTCTCAAAAGTTCATAATTCAAGTCTTCAGGTACTGTTAATCCTCTGATAAGCCCCCCTCGCTCTCCCTCATTATTCTTCACTAATAAAATGGTAGACTGTATTAACCCTTTAAGTCCCAATATCCACATGCAAATTCTCCAAACTGGTCTCTATACATTTCCTTTAAGAATTAGTTGAGAGAATTTGATGAAAGATCAAAGCATTTTCTTCTTGGTGATCATTTTATTAGTTCTCATAACCTAATCTCTTGCCAATGTATGGATATCGTTAGGAGAAAATTGATGTTGATCACTATTGGGACTTAAAGGGTTAACCAATCACGACTGTAAAACTTTGTGTGGACTGATCCGGGATGGTTTGTTTACCAACTGGAAGTTCAGATTTGATTCTGATCTTCGGCTTCATGGCCTCCAACCTTTTTGTACTTGAGCTTTTCCACTTTGTATTCTAGTTCTTTATGGAGAACTAATACCATAATCTTTTCTAAATTAAATAAGCCCCCCACCCCACCCATGCACTCAAAAAAGCCCCCCTTCTCCATTAAGCCCTGCTTCCAAACAACACCTTATCGGACAAATCAGGAGGCCCATCTCGCCAGCTCTGGTACTCAGGCCAATCAAAACTCAGGATTCACCTACTCTTGCCTGATTATGGAGCTAGCCATAATAATAAATCTGGTTATGATGCATCACCATGCAAGAACAAAATGTATTGATTGGTTCATAATTTTTCAGGTGGAAGATGTAGTTGTGACAGTTCCTTTTCCTAAGCAAGTCTTGAATGTCAATCTTACCCCCTCAGGTGAAGTATCCATTTGCTATGTCATACAGTGATTTAGTTACAAATAGTTATGGTCAGTCCTGGGACTCGTCTTGTAAAAAATCATGAGTCTCAGTCCAGAACTAAGAGTCCCAAAAATCCGAAATTGAAAATGCTTTGGCCTTTATGTAACCAGACGGTTAATCTGGAGACAGATTCCAAAACTCTGTATTACAGTATACTGAGTTAAAGTATAGTCCTTCTATTTAAAGCACAACAAAGGCTAAAAGAAATATGCATTGTTAAACGACAGCCATAATAACTGCCACAGAAATCACATGAATGGTATATTTCTACAAATACACATGTTCAGATCAAGGTATTGATCTTTGCATCCTATTGGACGCATGCCATGAATTATTTTGCTTCTTTGGGGATTTTTATGCGTCAGGGATGCAGGACGCAGAACCTGGACGCAGAGGGAGCTTTCCGTTCAACCCAAAATTCCAGAAATTTCGGTTGGTTGGAACAGACCATTTCGGTTTGGTCCTACCGGAATATTGGGGACCAGCGTTGAAGGTGGTCCACTTTCACCGGTGCGGTTGTC
This sequence comes from Porites lutea, assembly GCF_958299795.1. Lineage (NCBI taxonomy): Eukaryota > Metazoa > Cnidaria > Anthozoa > Scleractinia > Poritidae > Porites > Porites lutea. The sequence continues at coordinate 6,023,147 of NC_133205.1, forward strand.
TTGTTCGGTCGGACCAAAATGTCACTTTCCATTTGACAAAATTGTTGTCCACAGGACAGCTCTGTTGTATCCTGCTTACAAGAACAATAACAAAATGCGCTGGGGTGTGGGTCGGGTCGGTACAACTGGAATGTACTGGAATTCTGGTTGAATGGAAAGTGCCCCTGGTAAGCATTCCAGGGTCCCAGCAGCACATACCTACCCTAATATTCGTTAAGACCCCCCCCCCCCCCCCGCCCTCCATGCATCTAATACCAAGACACCAAGAAGTACCTGGAAGGTGCCCGACTGAGACAATATATGAGTGGTTTAAAAAATTTGCGCATTGTTTAGAAACACTGAAATGAGTGAAACACTCACATTCTTTTCTTTCTTTTAATATTTACTGGCCCTGTAAATAATGTTTAATTTATTGTTCTTATTTAGAAAACTTTCATGAAAAACTGCATTCATGCCATGCAGTGGGTAGGCTTTTTGTGTCTGTCAGATGACTAACTTTTTAGAATGATCTTAATTTTTTTTTTCTTGGAATACTTAGCATCCAGTTTATAGTTATTCAGTGCTTACACATTACTTGTTGCAAAGGCTCTCATTGAGCACCAATAAATTGTACTTCTCTTTTCAGTTGGTACATGTTCTTTTGATCCTGTCAAGAAGGAGCTTGTTTGGGATGTAAGTTCAGTACTTACAATACATTTATGGTATTAAAAATGTACTTTATTTTAGTGTTAATGAATTCAGCACGCAAGTACTAATTATTCTAGATGTGGTCGCTTTTTCTGTTGGTCGTCCAAGCCATGCAAAGGTCAATTCGTTTCCAGAGCAAAGAAAGTACGTTGGTCCTCAGTTACTTTAAGACCCTTAGGGCGCTTTCCATTTGTCAGAACTGACTTGCCAGCCCATTCCAACCGTAATATGAATTTTACTTTTAATCAAAACTAACCTTCAACGTCAGTCAAATCCTAAATATTATGTTCAAAAGAGATGGTTTTTCAGCAAAACCTTTTTCTCGGCCCTTCGAGCCTTAGTTTGGTCTAAAAATAAGGGGGTGCTGGCCCCCCGGACCCCTCTCCTGGATCCGCCACTGCTTTTTTGTTGTTGGGGCGGGGGGGGGGGGGCGAATTTCAACCCAGTTTGCCACGCAACCTTGTAAAAGCCAATAGAAAGGAAAAATGTGATGTCACGTTACCATGGTACCATGGTAGCAAAATTTATGGTTCACAACAATAGGGTGCTTGAGAAACGACGACGGCAACGGCAACGAGAACGGCAAAAAAGCGATAGGTTTATGTTAGCAAAACAACAACTTTGCACGTCACATTTCGTAACCGTCGTGGCACAACTGCTACATTTGCGTGTTTATGCGTTGCTTTTTTTTTTGCAAGGTACCTTCGCTCGTCTTCTGACAAATAGCGATTTGTTATTGAACCCCTTAACTAGGATTTTTATTTTTTTGTAAAGCGCTCATTACTGAAAAGTATGGGCGCTATATTAAATATTTTATGATGATGATGATTATTATTATTAAACTTCCAAAATTCACACGCCCCCTTTATGGAGTAGGTGAACACAACACAAAAATTTCTTTTTCTTTTTCTTAATCCTAAATTCGGTCCTTTTGGATTCAACCGCAGAAAATTTTGCCTACAGTTGTACAAATTAAATAAAATTGAATAAGATCGATGAACTTTGAAACAGTACGAATACTTTTTCAGTGACATTTTCAGTTCGTTTTCATCCAGAAATTTTGGTACCATGGCAAAGTAGCGTAACGACTTCTCCTCTCACTTTGAAAGAAGTAATGACATCCCCAAAACAGACCCATGGTGCAATTTTGTTCAACATTGACCCATCTCATGTGTTACTTTATTGTGGCCAATAGCGATACTCGCGCTAACGTCACTTATTGATATTAATGTGTCAACTAGAAGCGCACCAGTTCTTTGTTTCACTCGTTATGCAGGTCAATAACAAAAGCAATGTTTGTAAACAGTTAGTATTGCCAGAAGCAAACTTTGGACCAATGGCAATCATGAGTTTCTTGTACGCTTCTTGCCCATCTTGTCTTCCAAGTTTCTCGTTTTTGGTTCATTAATGTGGTTGACCGAATTGATTAATTTGGTTTTAGGTTTTATGGCACTCTTGCCAGGAAGAAAATAAAATTTTTATTTTGTAATCTCTTTGCAGATTGGTAGAATATTACCTCAGAAGTTACCCAATCTGAGAGGAAATGTAAGTGTAACCCATGCATGTCTTTTAATAGTTAAAACTGATAGCCTGCAAATGCAGACGTATTTTTGGTTGTCGCTTCTCTCCGCCCGAGCGTCGACCGGAAATACGTCTACGTTCGTAGGCTACTTAACCTTAAGCACTGTAAGAGTACAATAAAATTCCGATTATAACCCCACTCCCCTCCCTTCCACTTACAATTCCCACTGGTTTTAGACCATCTATTTCTAAGCAAAATGTTATTTCGCTAATACTATATACCACATACTTTCATATTGGGGTGACTTCTTGATATCATATCGCGTTTACATGTCTGCGTCTTTTTTCTTCGTCCCATGACCAACATGACGACGTCATCCTGAATTGACGAAAATTACGCATGCGCTAGCCGTTCCACTGGGAGTCTGATTTCACAATGGGATTTCGCACTAGAACGAATCCAACGACGACGACGCCAATTAAAACGTCGCAGAAAAATAGGCTTCGCATCCTTTTAAACTTTCACGATTATTCCAAGTCGCCCATTTACTTAAAAGAACGGAAATTTGGCTGGAGCTGAAGGAAGGGGACATCCTCCGAATTCAGACAGAGCTGGTAAAATTTCAGTATTGTCTTGCCGTCATCATTTTCGAGAAAACTTAAAATTTTGCCATTTCACGTCGTAGGTGTGTAGGAACGGCAAAGAAATTTACAAAAAAGCGTGATACACGTGGAGAGTGAGTTGTTGTTATGCTTCCTAAATCTTTTGTGTTTTAGGCATTCTCTTTGCCGTCGTCGTCCTAGTTTCGTAATGTCCCCATTCTCTCTCCGGTGCGTCAACTGGGGTGAACGAATACAGAGACTCGAGAAAAAGAGAAGAAAACCGTAGTAAGCTTGAGCAGGTTCGAAACTCGCCTTAGGATCTACCGTATTTATTCGAATAAGCGCCCAACCTCGAATTAGCGCCCACCCCCTCCCCTTCTCAATCAAACTCAAATAAGCGTTCACTCCCACCCCACCCACTTGAGAGAATAAATTCTAATAAGAGACTTCCCAGAGGACGGAGTTTTCTTCAGAGTATTTTACAGAAACCTTGCTTTGTTACTTCTTCGCGTTTTGTCATTAGCATTTATTGTTTTGTTGCAAAATAAACATACTTCACTTTCTGAAAATGATGAAAATTTAATAAGCGCCCACCTCGAATAAGCACCCACTCTCAAGGTCCAAAAATTTAATAAGCGCCCAGGGCGGTTAATCGAATAAATACGGTAATCAAGAAAGTCCGTTGATTTATTTTCAGGTGTCCCTTCAAACAGGCGTACCGCCTCCCGATGAATCTTGTACAATCTCTGTAAGTAAGCATCACAGCATGTTTCTTTGCTTCTTTCTGTCACTCTCTTTCATCTTTTAACAAATCCTCTTGCTCGCCACCTGAAATTTCAGGTCAATTTTAAGATCGCACAGTTGGCGGCATCAGGCCTTAAGGTCAGCAGACTGGATATCTATGGAGAGGTAAGTGAAATTAGTATGAATACCAGCTGTTGCACTCGCACGTCTCTCGTGGGTGACACGCAAGCTACTGTAGCGCACGCCATCCTGACTTTACCGGTATAGCTTTGGTTTCAGCTACTTACAATACGTAGATTGTCCACAGCCGCGTGTGCCAGTGTGGAGCCCAAGGGGGGGGGGGGGGGGGGGGCGGGAAACAACAAAAGCCGAAAAATAGAGGCTCATATATTACATGGCAAAGTTCTTAACATTTGAATACACGAAAATTGCTAGTGGCGGATAGTTTCCTTTCACTGTTTGCCCTTTGTGATCTGTGGATAGGCAGGAAATTGAATGTTTACTCACACCCGAAGGCGCACAAACACGCTGTCATATTTAGCTGACATCTTACCATCGTTTTCCTCTTTTTTTTTTTTTAGAAATACAAACCTTTCAAAGGAGTAAAGTACGTCACCAAAGCGGGGAAGTTCCAAATCCGAGTTTAGAAAATATATTTTAATAAAATTCTATAAATTGTCACCATAAATGAAGTAATAGAAGAAACAGCGGACGACAAATAAAGGCGACATTGTTTCGCCTCTTCAAATAGATAAGATCGTGGAGACTTGTTCTAGTCGTAGTGCATAGGTTTCAAGTGAGCCTGGGTCAGCGTTGCATTATGGGACTTTTTTTGGAAATACTATCGCTTTTGCTTTTTTAGGAAACTTAAGGCGTTTTTGGGCGTCACACGTCAACCGGAAGTTGCTGTTTTAGCATTCTTGGGTGATAGTTTTGCCCAATAACTTTGGACAAATCGTCTCTATGAGATTTAAGACCCTTCAAATTTGTTTCCGTCAGGATAATTTAAAAGGGAAAAGGCTCTCTTCCAGTTGACGTGAGTCGCTCAACAACGCCTTTGCTTAAGCTCCTCATTTATTACGTGTTTGTACAGGGGACTGGGTCAAAATTCGTCCCTCAAACAGTCCCATAGTTCAATTCGCCGGGAGCGTGACCCAGCGTCACGCACAACTTTAGAATGACCAAACTGAATGTTCGCTCAACTTTTTCAGCAATCGTAACGATCACGGCAATCAAGTGGAAAGCTAGCTCTACTCAGAACTGTTTCAAAAAGTTTTTAAGATAGAGGAAGCAAGAGAATTCACTTACGTTTTGTATAAAACTACACTTAAGGTGTTTCGATACAGTTTTTCAGAGACCATACCAATATTTTTCAATGGCCTTAAAAGTGGTTTTTTCCTTGTCCGATCGCTATAAAGTTTTCACCAGTAATTGGCTATGGATTCAAATTTGGGAAAATGTAGTTTCAAATAAAATCGATATTACTATGACAACAATAAACAAAAAACTTTGAAATTGATAAAAGCCGAATTTTGTGTGATCTAGACCTGCTACTGAAAATTCAACACTGGGAACTTAAAGTTTCGTGTTTAGCAAACAATCTCCGTAAGAAGTAAAAAATTCTGTATGTTTGAATTCGACTAAAACGAAAATATATTTCAAACCTTAAATTTTCAACAGCCGTGATAGATTATTTAATAAAAACGTTATTACAGTGGAACCCCGCTATAACGAACCTCGCTATAACGAAGACCCCGTTATAAAGAACAACATTTGAAAGCCCGGCAGATTTACAGTAAAATATGTTGAAACGAACCCCGCTATAACGAACCCCGCTATAACGAAATCCCCGCTATAACGAAAGATTTTGACGGTCCCAACGCACAATTTACCTCGCTATAACGAATATTTTGTCCTGTTGCTCGGTCGCAGTCAGTAACAACGACAGATTTGAGCGTAGAGTAGAATTCACAGCTTGCTTTATTCCGGTTTTCTCAACACGCGACAGAAGATAAAACGCTGTACAGATCAACAGTCAACAAATCCTTTGACAGCAACCTATCAGTCAACGGCTTATTATGTCATAGACATTGGCGTTATACAGTATTTCGACATCAATTAACTTCTGCTCTCTTCTTTGTCTCTTATTAATTCTATTAACTTCTTCACTTTCGAAGGCTTCTTGTGATAAAACAAATAAGTAGCCGGAATTTCTAGTCCAATGCCCTTGTTTCTCCGTTTACCAGTCACTTCCACTGAGATTTGTCCTCCGTGTTTTAAGAACAAGTGAAATACACGTGACAGTGTCAATGGCACATGAGATGATTACTACAGGAAACGACATCGATGATTTCCCTCGAATGTTACTGTTACTTCTGAATTTTAAAGTTTTAAATTGAAAATGTTCTTGAATTTTATGTCTCGATTGACAACCGTTGTACTTATAGTTTACAATATAAAATGAATAAAAGTAATGATTTCTACGTGTAGTATTGAATTTTTGGTAATTTTAAATTACCCCGCTATAACGAATATTTCTGTTGTTGACCGGATAATTCGTTATAACGGGGTCTTCGCTATAACGAAGACCCCGGTATAACGAACATTTTTTTCGGTACCGTGACACTTCGTTATAGCGGGGTTTCACTGTAATGACTCTTAAGTAGCGTCAAAATGCTGCTTAATATCATATTTTGATGCTAGGAAATTTTGGTGTACTTTCGTTCTTGCGATCTTGAAAACTAACCCGTTTTCTCACCACCTGTATAAGTGCAACTTCGTGCAGAATTTGGACTTTTAGCCCTTTCTTGTATATCTCCGAAACAACTCGAACAAATTGTTTTAAAATCTCTTCACATGATCTTCATAATGTATATAAAAATGTCTGAAACTTTCATTAAGATTGATTCACTGCAACACCTTGAAATTTCAAGACAAACCTATCCTACGAACCCGTCAAAAATCTGCGTAACAACATTCACTGTTTTGACGTTATGCTAATTTTTCCAAATTAATGCGGACAATACATATATCCATGACTAGTACATTTCAGTGTGAGTATTGTCAATGTTTTACATTCAAACTAACTAGTCAATCTGCAGGACTAATACATCACGCACAACATGTACAGTTATAGAATTATAGAATGATTTACTTCAATAATTTACATGTTCATCTCCAATTGTGGAAAAAATCCGGTCTCTTACGGCCAGCTTGCTGAACAGCTGCGCGAGCCTTGCTACTTTCTGCACCCCACGACTGTGAAATGAACGCAGCCTTTCTGTTTCTTTTAGCTCCCAGTAAAGAAGTGTAGTACACTCTGTTGGTGTAGTAGCCTGCGTGGCAGGCTAATTCCCTTCCCCTTCCCTTTCGAACGCCTGCCACGCAGGCTACTGGTATAGTAGAATTCCGACTTCACTAACGCTAGAGCCCTGGTGGTTCAGTGGTTTAATCGAACGTCCGATCTAGTATTCGGATGTTCGGTTGTTCGTGCATATCATCCGTACATTTTCCGAGAATCTTCGGTTACGACTTTTAAGTTATTCAAAATTCAATCTCAGTCCCTCTCGATCGATGTGGTTTTGGTGGGTAGAATATAATGCCGACCCTCATCTTTCTCCTCTTCGTTAACTGATAACTTTGACACACTGGAATGGTCTTTTATACAGAAAGCACTTATTTCTTTCGGATTTGGCCCTTCCATTGTCCAATGGTTTAAAACCTTTTATAACAACACTGAAAGCTGTATTATGAACAACGGCTGGGCAAGCAACTTCTTTTCGGTCCACAGGGGTGTCCGCCAAGGCTGTCCTCTCTCTCCTTACCTTTTTATTCTTTCAGCCGAAATTCTGGCCAAAGCAATCCGAAAAAATGCAGACATAAAAGGTTTATTAGTTAAGGATACTGAGATTAAATTAAGTCAATATGCTGACGACACAACTTTAATTCTTGACGGTTCAGAAAAGTCCCTCTCTGAAGCCCTAAGGATCTTAGAAAGCTTCGAGAAAGTTTCAGGTCTCAGGCTAAACAGTAAAAAGACCGAGGCTCTTTGGATAGGCTCTTGTGCTGGCAAAAGTGAAAAACTGCACCCAGAAAAAGATTTCAACTGGCAAAACACAAAGGTTAAAGTGCTCGGAGTTTGGCTATCAACTGATCCTGAAACTACAATCAAACTTAACTTCGTCGAGAAAATAGAAAAAATTGCGGAACTGCTTGGGCTGCTGGTCAGTTCGAAGACTAAGCCTTATCGGGAAAATAACAGTTCTTAAGAGTCTGGTTGCCTCCCAAGTAATTCATCTTTTGTCGCCTCTTCA